>NW_021318693.1:3557026-3558961 GCF_001605985.2 Dendrobium catenatum
GACAATTATTGGATCAAATGTAAGCTATGAATTTTCTATAACTGCTTGGGATTTCTTTTGTTGATTTTATATGAACTAATCTAGGCAAAGTGCGGGTTATGGATGATTCTTTTTTTTTTTTTTTTATATGTTAATTTCAAAATAGCTATAAAAGTTTATTTCAAATGGGATATTTAACATCCATTCTGAAACACAAAGTGGAAGAAAATATACCTTATGGGAGAGTTTTTCATTAGGGAATTCAGATTAAGATGATTGAAAATCCAAAGAGAAAAGAATAACCTCTTCGGGGAGGATTTTTTCACTTGGATATATGAACCCGATGGTTCCAAGGAGCTAAAAGAATGAAGTTATATAAATAAATTCCATTTTAAAAATATATGCATCATTCTATAGGAAGAATTCAGGTTAGTGTGAGTGGTACCCCAACCATTTTCAATTTCTACAGACTCCGGGTCGTAAATTAACTATCACTTGCCACATGAACTTTATATTTATTTAATATGATATGATTAATGATGTGTTTATATTTCTTGTGCTTTATGGGAGCATTCTTTCATTAAGGAATTTAGATTAAGATGATTTAAAATCTAAGGAGAAAAGAAACACTCTTCGGGGAGGATTTTTTCATTTGGATATCTGAACCCGATGGGTCCAAGGAGCTAAAAGAAAGAATTAATATAAATGAAGACCAAATAAATTCCATTTTAAAATGCATGCATCATTCTATAGGAAGAATCCAGGTTATTATAAGTGGTACTCCAACCGTTTTCAATTTCTATAAACTTTGGGTTATAAATTAACAAGCACTTGCCACATGGACTTTATAATTATTTGATACAATATGATTGATGATGTGTTTATATTGCTTGTGCTTTTGAAATTATATGTTTTTTTAGGTTTCTTTCATCAATGCATGATTGCTTCAACCTGAAAAGTGCATTTAGACTCATAAGGACAACACAAAATTTTTTCTGCTCGTAATTAAATAAAAGCTTTACACTCAAATATAAAGATAAATGATTTCTAAGAAGTATGCCGAGGAATGCCTAGGATTTTTCATGCATTCATATTCTCTTCTTTCCTAGTAAGGCTCCTCCTCGCCTATAATTCATTGCATACAACTTGACAAATTAGTGTGCATCTCTGTTTAGAGGTTGTTATGCATATCTTGGAAAAAATCTATTTTCAATGTCAAAATTTTAAAGTTCATCATTATGATTTTTGCATATAAGAGTCAACTAGCATGCACTATATTAGAAACTAACTAAAAGTGAACAAAGTTTTAATTGCATTAAGCATAATCACCCTACATAAGTAAAGGGGCCAATTAGCACCTTCTTTAGACATCAGACCCAAATTTTCAAAAACATAAATATTGAGCTTAACAATATTTAATAAGACTGGATATATGGTTTGATAGCACCTAGGTAGTTTAGCTGACACTCCAATCCAAAATGAGGTAAGCTCGTATTTGTATTTCATTAATTAAGTTTGGGCTACTATCATTTAGTGCCCAACTTAGATTTAGGATTCGGGCGGACCCAAAATTATTAGTCCTCAATATCGGGAATCTAATCCCAAATTTTCAATAAAATAACAACCCAAATTAAAGTTTTCTCTTACCCAAAATTTAAAGCCCAACATAAATGGTAGATTGGGGTTTTTCTGAATTATTTCAGAATCCCAAAACTACTTTTTCACATCCTTTGGTCTCTAAAAATAAGTGCTCATAATTTATCAATTCCAAATTAAAATTCTCACCTCATACATTTAATACCACTCCTTAAAAATTCTAAACAAAATTTATGATATTATTTTAATCTAGAGTATTTACAAAAAATTCAAAATCTCTACTATGTAATAAAATACAAAGGCTTTTCTTCATAGGAGATTCTAGGCCCTAGAAACAATCAAACTCAATTCTAATTATCT
>NW_021318693.1:3559061-3561611 GCF_001605985.2 Dendrobium catenatum
AATGTAGAGCTACGACCCTTGACCGGACCAAATAAAAACTCCTACAACACAAGGAGAAAAAGCCATAAGTAGGATGTAACCAGTAATGATAAAGTTATAAAGTCATATATTTGTTATTATGAAAATGAGTTAAGGTAGCAAACTAATTATCAGCCATACTACCAGTAGCAATGAAGGCGAGAATTGCATCTTTGAACATAATAAGGATCAGGAAACTCCAAATCATATATCCAAAAATAACTATCATAGCAACAGGGTGGAAAACCGCATGCAAATTCTCAGAAATGTAGCATTCAGTAATTAAAACAAAAAGATAGAATAAAGAGTCATAAACCCGAGAGGCAGCAATAAGATATAACAACCAGAGAAACACCATAGAATGGTATGTGAATAAACGTAAAGAAATACCCCTACTGGCATTAACTAAACCACAGAGGAGCTTCTATATTTCAAATAACCACCCCAACCACCTAACGTCATTGCAATCAGATAAGAGGGCTGCAGCTGAACTGCACCAACCCAAAGCCACCCAAAGAGCATAAACAAACCAACATATAGCCAGAGCCACCACACATGATAAATAAGAGGAAATCTGCCAACCCACCATCAATAACTAAGTTAAAATAGGACCCAACACACCCAACAACACCAGTAAGATAATGAAACAAAAAGCAACCTAAAAAACCAACTCAAAAAACAAAAGCAAATTATTGTAGAGACCCCATCAGCACCATCAAATTCCACAAGAACAAGAAAAATAGCCAGCTACATATGAAAACTGGGGAAAAGCAACCCAAACTAAACAAGTGGGAACCATAGCTAACAGACCAAAAGTTAGAACAAAATCAACCATTTCGGATATAAGGCAAACTAGTTTTGTCCAAATTAATCATGCCTTTCAACATAGGAGGTAAATTCCTAATGTTCAACTCCTGAAATCTATCAAGCTGACAACCAAAATTAGCCAGTCAATCAGCACATGAATTAGCTTCAAGATAAATGTGGGAAATAGAGTAATTAATAACAAAGAGTGAATGCTTAATTTTTCTATTAAGATAAAAGTTTTGAGGGTTACCAGGCACAACATTGTTAATGATCTCAACTAAAAGCATCGCATCCACCTCAATTCACACATACTCAAAGCCCAAAGTAATAAAAATATCTAAGCCATATGACAAACCCATAAGCTTGGCAGTAATAACACTACACAATTGTAAAGGACCAGTAAAAGCCACAAGGACACCACCCAACTGATCTCGAATAACAGCACCAGCACTGATGGTCCCAACAAACCCATTAGAGTAAAGTTTAACATAAGGATGTTTAGGCTTAATCCATCTAACCACCTTGTCAAAATAATTCAACAGACCACAATCATTAGGAATACCAAAATCAATAGCCATGTCTATACAATTGTGGAAAATTCTTAGCAGAAATAAGATTGACTGGATAAAATTACAAAATTTTATGTCTAACATTAGAAATAATTTGAGTAGCATCCTTTGATGTCATTATGCTTTGCATCATTTATAGCGTTCTAAATATATCACAAAATAAGAATGGGCAATAAACTACAAATGTAGCCTTTAGGAGTAGTCAGTTAAGCCTCTAACATAGATAGAACATCATTATTAATATTAATTACCTTTATTGGCCAGTGCTGTAAATTAACTCCACACTTTTTTAGCAATATTCCCATTCACAAAAAGATGATTAACATTCTCCACATTAGAACAACAGTGACATTTGGAAGGAAAAATAAAACCTTTTTTCTGAAGCAATTCATTAACCAGAATAAAACCTTTAAGACACCTTCAAATTAGGATGGAATAAGAAACCAGAATATTGTTATGCCATATTAAAGAATAAATGTGGGATGTCTCATATTTAATTTTAATAGTGTTCCAAACATTCTTTAAGGGAAATTTACGAGAGGAAGAAAGACTGAACATAATTTTATCCTTACATTGTAATTGCAAAGGAATAGTCAAAATAATATCAATTAAAATGGTATGAATGACCTCTAAAAGTTTATTGACATTTCAAATACCTTTAATAAGAAAACTATTAACCTTAACATTATCAATAGTATGCGTATTTAAAAAACTATCTATAGAAAAAGGACCCAACCAATTATCTTGCCAAAAAAAATCACATTTACCCAGCCCCCATTGAATGAATTTCTCAACCTCCCATTTAATGTGGCAAAGCCTTTCCCAGATCATGGAATCAGAACTTTTATAACAAACTAACACCAGATGAATATCTTTGCAATATTTAATATTCATATAATGAGCCCATAAACTAATTTTAGATCTAAAATAAAACCATAATTTGTGAGAAAAAGCTTGAACCGTATCACTTATAATTTTACAATCTAAACCCCATTCATTAAAAACCTCACAAACCTTCTTCCAAGAAACCCAACAAATACCATTGCTATTATAATTAGAGCCCTAGAAGAACTTTTTTAGCATCCTCTCTAATCTAAGGCAAGTAGACATCATAGGTTAGAAAGTATGAAATAAATAAATGGGAATAGAATTCAAA
>NW_021318693.1:3561711-3571943 GCF_001605985.2 Dendrobium catenatum
ATTAATTTTTTAATGAATCTGTTTTTAAAAGTTAGCCAATGTATGTACAAACAACCAAATGAGCCCTAAGTTCAACTGTACCAAGAAAAATCTTCAGTTTTTCTGAGGAAAAGGAAGGCAGCATTACCTCTAAGAAACGTTTCCTGGCTTCATCAACTCCATAAATTTGAGCTTCACAGAGGAAGCACCAAATGGACTCCTCAGTATCATTTGGATTCTCTGCAACATCCAACCTGAATTGATCTGCCCCTTCTGCAAATCTTGGAGAAAAAACCACGGCAAGATCACAATCCATGATTCTTTCACCAAACCAAAATCAATCTTTAAGAAGAAGAAGAAGAAGAAGCTTTGTAATACCTATTCAAATAGTATAGAGAAAGCCCCCTCTGCCAAAGATCTATGATTTAATGCTAACTTTTAGAAATTTTTTACCATCCAAAAGGAATCCAGTTAAGAATGGACAGAAATTTAAGACGTGTCCTTGAATTTCCAAGAAAAAAATCGACTTACAGGCCTTCTGACGAGGGTCTAGCACTATTGCACGATCAAACTCGGCCAATGATTCGCTTACATTTCCCTGCAATAAATTTTCTCGCAAATTTAGAAATGGCTGAGGGCTTAGAGCTGGGACAAGGGGTAGGCGGCGATGTGGCCTTTACCTGCCGGAACAGAAGCATCCCACGGCGAATGGCGGTTGAGGAGGCGCGGGCGGGCCCTCCGGTACCTCCGGTGAGTGCATCCCACATAGCGTAAGCCGATACAAGGAAGAGGCGTCGAGGTACCGTTGCGACCGTCGTCGACCGGAGAGCCCAAGAGTCTAATGTTCTCAACGGCAGTACGCTTGAAGGCAGAAGATTGGAGTCAGCCGTCAAGAAGCTCGCCGGAGTAGATGTGAGAAGACATTGGGAGCTTGGCATTGGACGGGATGAAAATAAGATATTGTTTTTTTTTTTTTTTTTGGGAAAATTTGGGGCCTAAGCCCATATATTAGATGAAAATAAAGTTACAGGTAAAAAAATAAAAGGATAACAAGTAAAAACTATCCAACATAAGCAAAAAACAAAAACTTATGTGGATCAAAACAAAACAAGAAACCCCAACTATACCACCCATAATATTTTAAGTTCTATAAAAAGAACCAAAACAGTGACTGGAGCTCAAAAAGAACTGGAAGGTAAGCAGCAGGTGAACTTCTTGAGAGAAATACATTTTACATGCGATGAGCGCCTGCACCAAATGACCAAGTGTCAACAGCAATGAAATTACTAAACCCCGCTCCCAATCCTCCGACCAGATAGGCGAACAAGGACCAAACCATACAAAGCCAGCTCTAGAGGAAACAACCTGCATCACCAAAAGAAGACAAACATGGCATGCCCCCAATCCATCATGCCTGGACTCAGATTAAATACAAAAACACCAACTGGATAACTTCCCTGGTTGCCCAAATAGGCCGTCCAAGGGAAAGCATAGGGGGTTTCATCATTGCCCAGACAAGGCCAATCGAATTCCAGCAAAAATGCAGCGAAGTTAACAGCACCCCGAGCAGCAGCATTCATCACAAACGATCCAGCAAATCCATAGAATTCCCCCATCTCATAACTTTCTCAAAAATAACTCTTTTAATAGATAATAAAAGAGAAGTATAGCACAAAAATTTGTTCCCAAAACGCCTATTGTTCCTCTCCTTCCAGATGAAGTAGATCGCACAGCAACATATCAAATTGTAAAATTTAAGAGTCACAGGACACCCTTTAAATACACCCTTCAGCCAATCCAAAACCTGCAATATATTGGGCCGAAGGAGAAAAGTATGCATGCCTGGTATTAGAGCATAGATGATATTATAGGAATAGCTACATTCAAAGAATAAATGTGATACAGATTCATCATGCTCGTTGCAAAGATTGCAAGTCTTTGGAACCTGGATGTTCCTAATAAGAAGTGCATCAGCCGTCTTAAGGCCCCCACGTATTGCAAGCCAAACAAAAACCGAATATTTGAGAGAGTGCCTTTTGTGCCACACCATGTTATACCAATTGCAATCAGATATCTCCTCATAGTACTCATCTAAAAAAAGTTTGAATTTGAAAATATATTTGTTTTTCCAGAGCAGACAAGAACCAGCACAGCCAATTTCAGAAATATTATCTAAGACATCCCGCAACCGTTGAGGGAAAGACTCAGGAATCTGCCAGCCATTACCAGAGATAATATCTTTCAACATATGATTAGGCAAAGTAGCAGGTAATTCACCCCCAATAAGTTCTTGAATTGTGCCGTTATTATACCAGTGATCCCAAAAAATAGATATAGGAGCATTTTGCGTGATTTTGAAGTTAAAGCATGCCTTAGCCCTCTGAGCAGTAATACAGATTTCTTTCCAAAATTTAGAGGCAGAGGCAGCAGGAGGTTTCCATGGAGAGCAATATTTCATAAAAACCCAATCAGCTAAAGGGGAGGAGCAATTATAAATCCTTATTATCACTGAACAGTTGAATGCAAATTGAAGAGCGGAGATAGAAGGCAATCCCAAACCCCCTTTACACTTAGGTAGGCAAATATTTTTCCAAGCAACCATATGTAACTTCCTAGAATTGTTGATATCACCAAAGAATAAAAACCTAGAACTGGTTTTTATATACAGATTATGGACAGATTTCGGTAAAATGGCACCACGAATCCAATAAGCAATGGTATTTTGAATAGTGAACTTCAGGTATTGAAGTCTACCCGCAAAAGACTAAAGGTTAGCCTTCCACCCATTTAACTTTTTATAAAGACTGTCCATCAGGGGCATGAAATCTTCAATTTTAATCTTGTAAAAAGATAAGGGGATCCCCAAATACGTGATTTTAGAGACAATGTTATGTATAGAAAGAGCTTGACATATTTCCAGTTGCTTGCTTTGGTGTTTAGGAAACATGATGACACATTTTTCATAATTAACATGAAGACCCGTTGCATTGGCAAAATCTCCTAAAATGGATACCAAATTATGACAGTTTTCTATAGTAGCCTCTCCAAAAATAAGAACATCGTCTGCGTAAAGAAAATGGGAGAGGGAGAAATTCCCAAAAGAGATACCTTTGAAGTTTCTAGCTTCTAGCAAATTAGAAAGAGCATCCATGATAAGACAGAAAAGATAAGGACTTAAAGGGCATCCCTGCCTAAGGCCAACAGTTGGAAGGGAAGTACCCCTCCAAAGCACCATTTAGAACAATAGAGAAATTTACATCTAAAATACATGCCTTTATCCAGCTCACAAACTGCCTGGGAAAACATTTTTGGGAAAGCCTAGCAAGCAAGAATTCTCGAGAAACAGAGTCAAAAGCTTTCTTTATGTCTAATTTAGCACAAAAATATTTCCTTCCACCTCTTTTTCCAGCCCAATATAAAATGTCACTAGCAAGCAGAATATTGTCAGTGGAGATCCTGTCTTTTACAAAACCAGCTTGATTATTTTTAACTATAAGATTCATGGCCGGTTTAAGCCTAGCTGCGATAACTTTAGCTATAATTTTATACAAAACATTACAGAGAGCAATAGGTCTAAAATCAGACCAAGTGGCAGCATTTTTATGTTTGGGGATGATAGCTAGAGCAGTAGCTTTAACCCCATTAGGCATGTAATTCTTATGAAAAAAGGATTTAACCACTCTACAAACTACTGGCCCAATAATGTGCCAACTAGTTTTATAAAAGTGAAAATTGTACCCATCCGGGCCCGGAGCAGAGTTGGATGCCCCCATAAATACTGCTGCCTTGATTTCATCATTCTGAACTTGTGAGACAAAGGTATTAAAATAACTATCAGGTAAAACAGTTCCAGCAGGAAAAACCCCCATATCAGAAATAATAGGGAGAGCTGAATTATACAAGGCTTGATAATACTGAGTGATAGGTAATCACCTCTTCCCTAGACAAGGAAGTATTGCAAGACAGAAGATTCACCACCGAATTAGATCTCGCCTTTCTGCTCCTGATCCTAGAATAGAGATATTTGAGATCGTCTTCCCCAAACTTAAGCCAATTAACCTTTGCCCTTTGAATGATCCAAGAAGCTTGCATATTAGTGAAATTGGCTAAATCAGCATTGCAAGACTTGAATAAAAGTGCAAGCTCAGAGTTGTTGGGATCAGCGTGCAATTTATCCAACAGCGACTTTTGGTTTTCTTGCAAAGAATCTAGATGTCTAGTAATGCAAGAAGAGGAAGCCCACATTTCCTTTTTAATACTAGATTTAAGCAATCTTAAAGAGTTACAGAAATTAGAAATGGGATTGCCAATGCTAGGCAAGGTGAAAGCATCTAAAAGAAGGCACCAGTATTTCTCGAATTTAGTCCAGAAGTTTTTAAATAAGAATCTGTGATGCACCTTAACAGAATTCCCTGAGTGCAGAATGACAGGACTATGATCCGAACAAGAAGGACTTTGAAAAGAGCAATAGGAATCACTGAAAGCATCCATCCAACCTTCATTCACAAGAACACGATCCAATTTGATATGAATGGGATTGTCCAAACGTTGGTTGTACCAAGTATAATTGCACCCCACCGAGTGCAAGTCCAAAAGCCCATTTTGAAAAATCATATTATTGAAGTCAAACAGAGCAGATTGAGTAAGAGGGGAGCCTCCCAGTTTTTCAGATGCATACCTACAACAGTTGAAGTCCCCAATGATCACCCAAGGCAAGGATGACACAGGCCTAACTTGAGCTATATCTCCCCATAACTCCATACGTTCTGTAGAGCTATTAGAAGCATAAATAACAGAAAGCTGAAAAAGAGATTGATTAGCAACCAAGAAAATACCAGAGATAAACTGAGAGGTGATACGGGAAGGGATGAAATCCAGCTTAGTGGCATTCCATTTGATCCAGATTCTCCCAAAATTTGAGAGATCGAAATTGTGACAGCTGGCTTCATTCAAGAAGAGAGAATGAGTGGACTCAAAGAACGGATCACACAAAGCTTGTCCGTGAATCCTATTCTCCAAAATGCAAACCATATCTAATTTAAATGACTCAATAAGCCGCTTACAACACAGAACTTTATCTGGACGATTGAACCCCCTTATGTTCCAGACCGCAAGAGGGGGAAAAAACATTAGGAAGAACGTTGAGGATGGGATTTTTTGGCCTGCTTCCCTTTAGCAGTTTTTTTAGAAGCAACACTAGGAGGTTGCGTTTTCTCTTTGTCAGCCTTTTTGTTTTTATCATCCTTCCCTTCTCCAACTTCCCTCCTAATGTTTACCGCATTAGGTTCAGCTATATAATTAGATTGGTTACTGACTTCTACCTCAGAGTTTAAAACGTCAAACTTGTTGGGAGAAGTATAATCCTTCCCAATAAATGTAGATTTAGATAGAAGAGAAGTAGAAGATGAAGAATCAACTTCATTGAGAGAGTTAAGGTTAGGAACACCCGGGACAAAACTCATCTCATTCTCGGTTATCACCTTCATCAATGTGTAAGCTGTGATAGCATTCAAAGTGGTTTTTTGCGGAGAAGGAGAATGGGGTTGATATTGAAGAGACTGTCCGATGACATTAGAGGGAATAAGCTGCTTCTCAGCTGTAAATTCATGATTGATAATAGGGGGAACGAAGTCTTTCTTATTCGCCACAGGAGGTCTAGAGGAATTTTGAGAGCGAGAGAAAGCCCTATGACGTGGATTTCTGCTGTTACTACGGCCACGGTTCAGCCGCTCTCCCTTATCTTGGTCAAAATTTTCTGAAGCAGGTTTTGACGGGCAATAGGAAGAGAGGTGCATTAGGGACTTACAGTGGTCACAAGGATACGGGCGCCATTCGTATTGAACTTTGAGGCTTACCACATCACCATCCAACGAAACCAAAATCTCCTCCGGGTAGCTGGCCGAATTATCTACCAGAACGCATATCCGAGCAAACGTCAACCGCGTCTTTTGCTCCGTCAAATTATCAACAGCTATAGGAATCCCTATTTTGCTGGCTATCCTGGAGATCCCCTCAGAGTTCCAGCAAGCAAGGGGCAAGTCATGAATCTTAACCCAAATAGGAACATTTGAGAAATCCTCACGCTTGGGCTTAAACTTCGGATGCCACTTCTGAAAGACGAAAGGCTTACCCAATAGAAACTAGACCCCCTTCGACCACACCATGTCGAAGTCCTCCTCACAAGAAAATCGGAACAAGAAGAATCCATCGCTTAAGGATAAGAGTTGGACCGAACCTTTCAAAGTCCAAGTCTTCCTAATAGCTCCAAGAAGCGCTTCGTAGAATGGTCGCCTCCCTATGGAATACCCGACCAGACAAAGCTTCCAATCATCTCCTCCTGTAGCTAGTTTATCCCCTGAGATTTTTTTTTATTTTTTTTTTTATTTTTTTTATTTATATAAATATATCCTCTAGCTCTATGATCACCATATATAGAGAAAGTATGAATTTCACTTAATTCAAATCTCTTTAATGCTCATTGAAAGGAGAAATTATTCCGTCCGGAGTCCGAACGGAATTTTTAAGTCCAAATTGTGAGTGTACACACTGTGTATATTATGTACAAAAATGTATACAATATGTACATTTACAGTCCGTCCGCATGAAATAATTTCTCCGTTAAAAGATAGATGAATTCCACTTAATTTAAATCTCTTTGATGCTCATTTGAATTTTCTTTTAAATAGAGCATGTTTCCCACTCAACTAGTTCAATTATTAAAAATGTTTGAAGTTATGAGTTTTTTTCTTTAAATACTAACTACAACGAGTTTATGTTACGGGCTATGATTGAGATGACTTTTTTACTGCTTCTTAAAGCAGTTTTTTTAAGATAAAAATTTTAATTTTTGTACTATGAAGCTGCTTTAAGAAGCCGTCCCAAACAAAGCCTTGATTGAGGGTGTTTTGTAAAATCATTTTTAAGTAAGAAATAAGATTTTGAGAAAGTTTTTTTTAAAAAAATTGTGGAGTATAAAATCCTAATCAAACGAGCTATTACAAAAGTCAAATTTCACATGAATGCATGGCTAGTTGACCGAGCAATAAATAATGTTCATCAATGCAATTATATTATTAAAAAAATATTGATTAAACCTTATAGTCAAACTTTTCTTTCTCAATGATGTGCAATTAAAATTAATTTGAATATTTACAGAGGTTTATTTCTTAAGTTAAATTTATTGCAAGGTTAATTATGTGCTTTCCTTTTAGGCTGGATTTAATTGATAACACAACTAATTAATCCCCATAAGTTCCTACTAAGCATTATTTCAACTATCTTTTGAAAAAAAAATGTCTTAACATTAGTTAACCTTAAGATTTGACATGTTTTTTTCTTAGGAAAAAAAAAAAAACTAATTTCATCAAAAAAATTTCTTAGCTAAGAGGTGTTGCCTTGCATGGGTAGAGATGAATGCTAAAATTTCATTGAGTAAGAGAGAGTAATAAAATACTAAATTTTATTATTTTAAGTTGGTGAAATATTGACGCAATATTTTTTGTGGTGAGATTTGTCTAAAATGCAACTCTCATGTAATTGCAATTTCTCTCTCCATAGAGTTTTTGTATTGTTTTTTTTTTTATATATATAAATATTTTGGTCTGAAGTCATTAAATTAATAGGTCCATTTCGGAGTGGCAACAACTGCCTGTAAAAATTATGGTAGGATTGTTGTGGGGGAAATAGGTTTTGATTTTTATTGTGGTATTATAAATAATCTCCTTTGAATGAAGTCGGTTGATAGCTTTCTTATAGTTATCATGTACTGTTAGGTTTGATTCTAGCAAGTAACACGAAGGTGGTTGGAGGACTGAAGTCAGACAATAGTGGTCAGAGGTCCATAGTCCAGAGACGGAGGATGGAGGACCGTAGTTAGGCGAAGAGATTAGAGGACCGTTATAGAGCGTTAGTGTTTGTAGGGATGTAGTCAGGAGATGGTGGTTTGAGGATTGTAATCAAGCAATGGTGATCAGAGATTATCATTGAATGACAAAGAATCATTATTGGGTGACAAAGATCAATTGATTATAGTCATATGACAGAGGTCGAAGGACTGTAGTCTGATGATGGAGGATGGATGAAAATAGTGCGGTGAAAGATCAATGGATCATAGTCAGGTAAATGGAGGCGAAAGGATCATAGTATGTCGATAGTGGTTAAAGGACTGTGGTCAAGCAACTATAGTATAAATAATTGTAATCAAATGATGGTGGTCGAAAGCATCACAATCAAGCGATAAAGATCAGAGGGGATATGTCCCAAGATTAAAACTTGAAATAATTATCTATTTTAAACTCTTATTTCATCTACAAGTGCTACTAATCTCATTTCAATAAATAGAAACTAGCGGAAGTAACTAAAAATATTTTTTTCTTAAATTTATAATTTCATTTTTTCCCAAAAATTCATATATAGTAGTTGGGAGTTCAATTATTACAACATTTTATCTTCCTATACTCCTTATTATAAAAGAATAAAATTAAAAACAGTAGATAAAACAAAATAAAACATGAATCCTGATAAATCTCACTCTACTCGATCTTGCCCCCTTTCTAAAAATATATAAAATTATATAGTGAGACAATAGCTTAATATGTTACAATAACCTACAATTGAAATAAATGCATGACAATAGATAACAACATGCATATAATCCTTTAATCAATATAATCATGAATATATAACTATAAAAGCATGTAATAATTATTTCGAATAGTGGCATCTCATATGAGCAATGAAAATCAATGTAAGCAGTAATTAGTGTTCAGTAGCCAAATACATGATTAATAGATTATGTCAATCCTATACTCATGTTAATACAACAAATCTATCATGAATATGTACATGCTTATAAATTATGCCATTTTATCTCAATTTATAAGTTGTCACATGTGTATCAATATACCTGTAACATAAAGTAAGGGCTTTGTATCTAATATATATATGTTGTACATTATCAAAGTTTGTATATAAAAAATTGTGTCATTTATAAATCAAATGTATATCACATGATTCATATGTAAATGATGCATTTGTATCAATCTTATCAATTTTATTAGCCTTATCTATAGTGTCATATGCCAATATGTGTAAGCCATTTGTAACCATCAATATCATATTCA
This sequence comes from Dendrobium catenatum, assembly GCF_001605985.2. Taxonomy (NCBI): domain Eukaryota; kingdom Viridiplantae; phylum Streptophyta; class Magnoliopsida; order Asparagales; family Orchidaceae; genus Dendrobium; species Dendrobium catenatum. Next base: position 3,570,813 of record NW_021318693.1, read on the forward strand.
ATAAATATAATTCATGTATATCATATGCTCTTGTATCAATCTTATCAGCCATATCATATGCTTGTATCAACCATTTCTTATATCACATATATATTGTATCATGTCATGTCAGTTATGCTGCAATTTATCATTTGCTCAGGTCATATACATATACAAAAAAGATAATACACCTAGTTATGTATGATGTTTTTCCCATATCATGTAGGCCAGTTCTACAGGAATCAGTCTCAATCATATAAGTCATGTATCCAAGAATTAGTCTCATATCATATATCGCAAGTTAAGTGACTTTCATATAAGAAGTCATCACTTACTGCCTATCAGTATATCATATCACATCAATCAGTCTCCTTATACCTCCCTTTTTCATACCACTTATAATTACACCACAAATCTTATTTAAAAGAAAGCTCACTACAGGAAAACCATGCCTTATCGGAGGATTTTATGGCAGAAATTTTGCATTGTACAAGCAGATTTTGAAGTTTCTGGCGAATTTCCGACGAAATTTTTTTCGCCGGTAAAACAAGCGTCGAAAACATGTTCCGTCGAAAAAAATGCCGAAATTTTGTTCCGGCGGATTGTTTTCGCCTGTACAATTTCCGGCAAAAGAAACCGTCGGAATAAACAAAATTGATAAAAAAAGTCACCCCATTTTAGAATTCCTGCCGGCCTATATCAAAAAAAGTCACGCCATATCAAAGTTTGTATATAAAAAATTGTGTCATTTATAAATCAAATGTATATCACATGATTCATATGTAAATGATGCATTTGTATCAATCTTATCAATTTTATCAGCCTTATCTATAGTGTCATATGCCAATATGTGCAAGCCATTTGTAACCATCAATATGATATTCAATAAATATAATTCATGTATATCATATGTTCTTGTATCAATCTTATCAGTCATATCATATGCTTGTATCAACCATTTCTTATATCACATATATATTGTATCATGCCATGTCACTTATGCTGCAATTTATCATATGCTCATGTCATATACATATACAAAAAAGATAATGCACCTAGTTATGTATGGTGTTTTTCCTATATCATGTATTATAGGTCAGTTCTACAGGAATCAATCTCAATCATATAAGTCATGTATCCAAGAATTAGTCT
>NW_021318693.1:3572043-3575702 GCF_001605985.2 Dendrobium catenatum
AAACTCTACCGCCGCGTATTTTCTAACACGCAACACTTGATAAAATGATAAAATTTAATTTGACGTTGAAATAAATATTTACAAGAGGAACCCTATAACCAGCATGATTATTAAACCATGTATAAGAGCATTCTACGGGCTATCCAATCTTCGACTAGCGAGGTTTGCTCTACTAGGGGTTTTGCCCCTTTCCGACGTCGTTCACTGCTGTGTGGGTGATCTCCATCGTCTGCTTCACCTCAGAGATGTTCTCCTCCTTCTCTAGAGCATTTTTACGGTGTTCTTCTTCTTTTTTTTTTCGGCTTGATGTCGTCTTCCTGTCTTCGTGATCCGGGGTTTTTGCACAAATATTCTTATGCTCTTTCTTTTAAAAATACTTTGTCTCGGGCTTCTAATTGTTCGGTCCATTTTCCCTATTTGTGAATTTCTTCTCACCGTGGGTTGCCAGCTTTATTGATTTCGGAGGAAGAAATTCAATCCATACGTTGGTTGATTGTGTTGGACCTTCCAAGGATGTTGTTATCATGTCTGTTAATTTGGCTTGAGATATTGCTAGTCTGTCTATTAATGTTGAGTCTGATTTGTCCCCTATTGTTAATGAGTCGGAAGGTAATGCCGAATATGTTAATATTCCTATTTTAGTTATGTCTAACATAGATTTGAAAGTTCATGTGACTCGGTCTTTGAATAATTCTATTTTGGTACAATCAGATTGGTTGGATTTGGATGAGTCATTATACATGCCTTATGTGGGGGAGGAAGAGGATTTTGGTGATCGTGTTAATGATGATATGTATAGTTTCATGATGGGGTATGTTGTTAATCAAGTAGTCCTCAATGTTAGTGGCAAAATGCCTAAAAGTAAATCTAAGAAGAAATATTTTTTGGATTTCACTCTCGTTTTTTATGTAGTGGTTTTTGCTGGCGTTTTGGATGATGATGAGGTGGCTCCCTGCTTTTCAGCTTGTTGACCCGGGCTTATTGGCAACTTTGGTGGTTTGCCTTTTTGCTGGGTGGTTGCCTGTAGGGGTTCTTGGCTGGCGGCATTATTAAGTGGCTGCCACCAATGGATGGTCCGTGTCTGGCTGCGAGGTGGTTGCAATGGACTGTCATTCCTAAGTCCGCTCTTGGATCCTTCTCCTACAGCTTTGTGTGTCTGTTTTATTGAGTTTGTCTTCGTGTACTGTTAGCTGATGTTTTGTCGCCTCTGCTATTTATGGGCTTAGGTTGTACTCTTCTTATCTTTTGTGGAATAAATTTAATTTAATAAAAAAGTGTAATGACATTCTATTAAATTTTTCCTTGCCATAAATTTTTTAGCATGAAATGATTAAAAATATTATTTTTATAATTTTTATGACCATCATTATTTACAATGTTTGTTAACAAAATTTATTTTGTAAGAATAATGTAATTTTTATATAAAATAATCTAATAAAGAATGATATTCTTAAATAATTTATTTGACTCCAAAAAGTAAAATATTTTCTTAAGAAAATTCTATTGCACAACAACATAGCCCAACTAATTAATGTAGTTTACAAGCATTAAATTCTGAAAGGACTTAGTACTGGTTTTGAACTTTAGCATCTGTCTATTCAAGTGAATTTAATATATTTATTATATGCCACCATTATTTCAACCGTTTGAGGATTTATTGATAGGTTAGATTTCAAATCATATGCATAAATATTTTCGATTATTTTGTAAGAAAAAGAAAATCTTGATAAAATGATAATATTTAATTCAACATTGAAGTAAAAATTTATAAGAGGAACCCTATGCCGTAAACAAGAGAAATTATTCTGTGCAGACACTTAAGGGTTCAAATTATTCTGTGCAGACACTTAAGGATTCAAAGACCAATTAGAATGTGCCACATTTCGGTACACAGCGGTATCGAGCAAAAAAATGACGTGATGGATTCTAGCTGTCTCTAGATGTCTTCTGATTTCCGTACCTAATAGTTTTTCAACAAAATCTCGACCAAATTTAATTAAAATTTATTTTTTATTTATTTTCTAATAAATTTAATGTATATAAAATTCATCTTTATCAAATTTTAATTAGAATATCTTTATTAAAAAAAATGTTGAAATGATGCAACAAATTAAAATTTTAATAATGTGTGAATTTATTTGAAAAGTATAATATAATTGGTTATTTGGTTTGTTTTTATTTTACTTTATTTTCTAAATTCATATATAACAAATCGTTTTTGAACAATAATGAATTGAAAAAAAATATTCATTTTTTATTGTTCTTAATTCAGATGAATCTTAAAAATTCTAAATTTATATCGATATTTTACAATATATAATACTAATCTAAACATAAATTCAATAACTTAAAAATCTATTTGCTATGCTTTATATCAAATTTTGTATAACAATTTTTTTTTATTTTAATTTTTCAAATTTTGTATAACAATTTTTTTTTTATATTAATTATTCAATAGTTTCTTGCTTTCACATGTTCAGGAGATAAGTGAAGGAAAAAAAAAATTGCTTCCATCGAATATTCATGGAGGGCTTGAACTTTTTTTTCTTTCTTTAATCATGAATCATTTATTCATTATTTACCAGCCTTAACTATGTCTGCTACTTTATGTGCCTTTAATGAATTTTTATTTGATAAAATATTATTTATTTAAAAAATTCATTAATTATTCAAATGAAAATAAACTTTATGAACAAATGTTTATTTTCAATAAATTTTTTGATATAAATTAGAAATTCCAATGAGATGAGAAGATCAACTTCTTTGGGTTAGTTCAATAATGGAATCATCTAATATTATAAGTTAAGGGTGTCAAAATCGGGTTTCGGGTCGAACCTGGAACTGACCCGGGTTCAAACGGGTCAACCCTAACCCAACCTAGGTATGTAAACGGGTCGGAAATGTGGACCCGAACCTGAACCGTCGGGTTGTCGAGTTGACCCGATCCGACAATAGACTACGGAACGCGCGAATGGTGTGTGCACGAGGGCCAGCGAGTGTGCATGTGAGGGTGCACGCGGGTGGCCTCCGCGGGCTGGCAGGTTCGCGGACAGCCGGGGAAGATTTGCAGGTAGCTCATTTTAAACGGGATTTCGGGTTGACCCGAACCCAACCTGTTTTTCAAACGGGTCGAATCCTGGAACCCAAACCCAGCCCATTTTGAAATCGAGTTGGGTCAAACCCGAAATTTTTGAATCAGGTTCGGGTTGGAAGTCCAATATTGACACCTCTAATATAAGTACAAATTGATTGCGATGTCACTCCTTAATAATTTCAGTAGCTTTATTGCCACGACTTTTTTGATCATCTCTATTTTGAGGCTAAAGATCTACACGTTATTTTTATAACTAATACTGCATATGTCTTTAGTGAATTAGACGGTCAATCTCTTCATTTAGTTGAACATATTTTTCTATTAAATGTCCCTGTACATAATGGAAGTGATAATAATGAGATTAATCTCCATCAATTACATTTTCTTAGAGATTTCGACCACTTTAAGTGTTCAAAATTTCAGACCTTCATTAGGATGCTAGACCTTAATATATTTAATGAAGTGTAATTAGATGAATGAAACTAATATTGATGAGAAAGGCATCTTTGGTCACTTATATTCTCTTATTATTATTATATATTATTATTATTATTATTATGTTTAT
>NW_021318693.1:3582217-3603307 GCF_001605985.2 Dendrobium catenatum
GCGGGATCCGTCTCGTCTCGGGTCGGGTCGTGACAGTTCCTAAAATTAAACCAAAGTTTAAAGGAAAAAACATTTACCATATCAGTCATAGATTTATAGCCAGAGCCCCTTCTTGAAGGGACCCGCAACAATTAACCCACGAGGTCCAGTAAATTTTAGAGTTCTGAGTATTACCTTTCCAAAAAAAAATTATTAAAAATCCTTTCCAGCCTCAAACAAATTAACTTAGGAGGAAAAAGAGTTTAAAAGCAGTAAACAGGCAAGGAAGTCAACACATTTTTGATAAGAACAAGATGACCCCCAAAACTCAGAAAATTGGAATCCCAAGAAGAAAGCTTATTCAGAACAGAAGAAACCAAACCATCAAACAGTAACGCCTTCTTCCTACCCTTGAAGAGAGGAATACCCAAATATTTTAAAGGAAAAGAAACCTGAGAAAAACTCGTAAGATTCTTAATAGCCAAAATCCTATTAGGGTTAACATGCATTGAAGATTTGTAGATCTAAAGTTGCTGGTGAAGATCGCAAGGATTGCAGTTGTCTGGCATTGTTTCTTAGCCACATAGCTAATAATTCTTGGAGGGAAATCGGATTAGAGATGCTAAAGGCTGACGCCTTTTAGAAAAAAGCTCATCAAGGACTCCTCGTTAGCTAGATTCCAATATTAAAGAGTGAAGTTTCTCAAACTTCTCTAGAGAATAGCACCTTTTTGATAAGCAAGCGTTCAGTAATAGGAAGACGTGGGGGAGGAGGAAGAACAACCTTCAAAGTAATGGTTATATATCCGAATTGAAGAAGAACCGCTTGGATCCTAGAAATGACGCAGGAGGAGGCGGCGTGACGGACAAGGAAAACGTGAGCTGCCGGAACTTGCAGCTTACGCATAACCCAAGAACTCCTTGGGAGGGTAACACCATCTGAACTCCTTCAGGATACAGAACCCCAAAGACTGAGTAAAAACTATTCAAATATTATTTGTCAATTACAAGAGTTGGCTACGTATTTATAGTCAAAGGAAACAACATAAAAGGCTACACTTAAGAGAAAGAACGCGCTATTCCTATATATCCATATTACACCCCTATGAAATTTAATTAGCCTAAAGTTAACATGTTTTAAACAGCTCAGCTCCGGCGTCGAGAAAGCTTGCATCTGAAGAAATATTATATACAAGCAACACCTTCTTTATGAAGTAACTCCGATGTTAGAGGGAGATGAACTAATGGAGAAACATTAATGTTTCTCATAAAATCAACTGAAGGAATTGATACTTCCAGTAAAGAAGAGCCTGTGTGCAAATCCTTATTGATAAATCTCAACGTAAAGTAATCCTCAACCATCTCAAGTCCAACTGCACTAACATTACAATGTTGCGTCAAGGGAAGAGAGACCTCAGTGTAGGCTTTGGATCGGCTATAATTGAATTTGTTTGTGTATTTGTAATCGCAAGATATTGATAATAAGCAGTCCCGTTGTTGATATTGTAATTAATTAAAATATTGATTTGGCAAAGGAATCTGTGTATTATTCTGCATTATCTTATTAGATCAACGAGAAGCTGTGGGATGAAGTTTGTTATAGGCAGACAGGTGCCCTAATTAAGAACCTACAAGGTGCCCTAATTAAGGTTGTTTTTGCTGTTTGGAACTGGGTTTTGTGCTCCTGCTCCTCTCTTTGGTCCTGATGGGTTGGGTCTTTCTTTGGTTCTTTATCTTTTAATTCTTCTCATTTTTGTTCTAGTTTTTTCTATAGGATGATGATGTCTAGTGGCTTTTGGGTAATTGCCTGTGTTCTTCTATTTTTTTCAGGGGTGATGAATTGGTGGTTTTTTCAGGGTTTTGGTCTCTTCTCTCTTGGTGGATCTCTTTTTTTATTGGCTTTTCGAGTTCCTTGTATATCTGGATTGGGTCCCTTTTTTGAGGGCTGGCTTCTTGCCTCCCTTTTTTTCTATTGCTTTTTGTAATAGCACTATTAAAAAAATATGATTTCTTGCAACACTTGTTAGGGGCGGTTTGAAAACCACAGCCAAAATCAACTTTTTACATCGGTTTTAACCATTGCTATAGGTAGGATCATAGGCTTTTAGATTTTACTTCAAATGTTATATTTTTAGAGAGCTTTAGATCTTTTAAGGACTTGTACCACTACAGGAAAATCACTTATTACCGGCGGAATTTTCCGGCGGCTTTCCCGCGGTCAAGTTTCCGGCGGCTTTCCGGCGGATTTCCGGCGGTTTTTGACGGCTTATTTCACAGAAAATTTTCCGGCGGCTTTCCGACGGCTTACCGAAGGCTTTCCGACAGCTAATTTTCCCGCAAAATTTTACGACGGCTAATTTCGATGTGATTTTTTTTTAATATCCATTTTCTATTAACAAACAAATTTCATTCTTATATTGGACAAAGATCGACATCCATTTTTAGAAGCATTCTAACAACAAATGGTCTAGATAGATTTAGCAATGGCAATATCTAGTTTTAGTGATTGATCGAAAATAGTGGCAAAGAGTAAATAGTATTATAGTACTATGATTCATAAAGTGTACCACAACACTAGGAAAAGGAGATCCACACTTCAGTAATATGTATATGGAGTTCTTTTTAAAAACTTCATCACAAATCCAACGATATTTTTGTGTTATTTAACTTTCAATAGGCCTCCACCACCATCCATATGAAAAAAGAATGCAAGTGGCAAACGAATGGATACTAAGGTACCAATTAACATGGGTAAAAGCTAACTAGCATTTATACTCCAAACGATGGTTGAAAGGAAGATATAGAGTTATAGACTATAGTAGATGGATTGTAGAGTTTGATTATTAAAATTATTTCACTATCAATATTCATGTTCTGCTTTGGTGGATTCATGCTCCACACTGATTTGATTAATGTAAATATTAACAACTAAAAATTTTCTAAGTAGATATGATTGTGACGGAAAATGGTACAACACAATGTATTTTTTTTCTAAATGGGAGTCTACATCACATTCCTAAGAGTGGAAGCCATGAATTTGACCTTGGTGAATCACATTTAACTCTAGTCAACCCCATTTAACACCAATCAATTACACCTTTCTGACCATGATCAACACCTATTTGACTCGAATGATCAATGCCCTTTGGCACCTATCAAAACTTTGGTTAATCTTATTTTTTTTTATCAAATCTTTAACCTTAATCAACCTATTAAACTCGTGCTAACCTTAGCAAATTAAATAGTATGCATCGGGTGTGATGCTCCCGTTTCTGGCTTAGGTGTTCAAAATGTGCTGCTCTGCTAGGATTCCTTCGCCCATAGCCAATCTCTTCAGAAACTCTATTTTTGCAGCTTTCGCCAGCCATTTCGCCTACAGGGAAGTTTTTGTTTCCTCCAGTTTGGCTATTTATATGTTCTTTTAGTTTTCTTCGCTATGATTTTGCCCTCTTTCGGTGTTATGTCTGCTCTCTGGTTAAAAGACCATGTTTTTTTGAAAGGGGTTTCATCTTCTCATTCATTTAGAGATGCCTTGTACGCCAGGCTTTGTCTTTTGCTTCGACTTCATTCAATGACCTCAAAATTTTGACTCACCAGGGGTTACCTTCCTTATGGATTTCAGAGGGTGAAATCCTTGCACTTGCCGCCATGTTTGAGTTCGCTTTAGTTGGGAAATTCCTGGGACTCTCTTTCGATGCCACAAGAATTTTTTTAAAACTTAAATTGATTGGTGCTTTTTCAGTTATTTTCCTTAACGTGAAGCATGTCTTAATTAAGCTTGTAAAAGACCTTGATTATTGCAGAGTGCTTGCCCATCATTCCTACTTTGTGAACAATTATTATACAAAATTGTGTAAATGGACTCCAAATTGATATTGAGTTTGAGTCTCCAATATGTGTCGGGCTTGTTATGCGATAGAGATGTACCCCTCAAATTTAAGGGAAAATTCTATAAAATGGTAGTGAGGCCTGCAATGCTTTATGGTGCCAAATGTTGGCCATTAAAAGAGAACCATAATACTAAGTTAAGTGTGGCAGAGATGAGGATGCTCAGGTGGATGAGTGGCTTTACCCTTAGAGATAGGATACGAAATGAGCATATACGTGAAAAGGTTGGAGTAGCTCCAGTAGAAGATAAGATTAGAGAGAGTCGCCTTAGATGGTTTGGTCACATAAAAAGGCGGCCTTCTGATGACCCGGTTAGGAGAGTAGAGGTATTGGATTTGACTTGTGTTAAGAAAGGTAGGTGTAGACCTAAAAAGACTTGGTTAGAAAATATTAGGAATGACCTTTTTTAATTAGATTTAAACGAGAATTTGACTTTTAATAGGACACAATGGAGAAAAAGGATTCATGTAACCGACCCCACGTAGTGGAATAAAGTCTTGATGTTATTGTTGTTGTTGTTGAGTTTGAGTCTCCAATCATTCCTATTTGGGTTTCATTTCCCAATTTAAGGGCTCATTTTTTTCTCCTAGAATACTTCATGATCTTGGCTCCCTCTTTGGTCGGCCTCTTAAAATGGATAATGCTATCTCCTCTAGCTCTCGGCCATCAGTAGCTCGCATGTTAGTTGATTTAGATGTAACCAAATGCTATCTTGATAAAGTATGGGTTGTCCTGAAAAATTTGGGTTACATTCAGGCTATGGTTATGAAGGACTTTCCCTCTTATTGTGTTCACTGTAAATCGTTGGGCCATTGTAAAGCTGAATGTTGTATTTTACATCCTCATCTTAATCCTACTCCCGCTGTGAAACCTCTTTCAAATATTGGGGTGGTAACCCCACTAGTGGTTTGGAAGAAAGTATGACTTGTTATGGTTGTGATTTGGTTAAGCAAAATGGTGTGGAGGTTGGTGATGTTGGAAATAAGTTGTTATCTTTTCCTTTGAATGTTGGTGACATCGAGCCCCCGTCTGAGCCCATTGTCTTAGCTCCTGTAGTGCCTGTGGAGGTTGTTCATGCTCCCGTTTCTAAGAATTTTGATGATCTTGATTTAAAATCTATGATAATCTATGTGTTCTCCTTGTTGTGAATATGGCTAATATCAAAAGAGAGGCTTGTGAGGTCGTCTCACAGGCTTCTGGTGAGATGATTTTGGAAAATAATGTGCTTGGTTTGTCTCATGACAATTTGGATGATAGGAACAAGAATTTGTGTGATAGTAACAAGATGACTTTCAATGTTTCCGCTAGTGTTATCATTGTGGCTTCTTCTAATGCTTTGAGCTCTCCTATTACCCCTTTAGTCTAGTATAGGGAGGAGCGTGCTTCTATGGCTAATATGATTGTGTGTGCTGAAATCATGTATGAATCTAGTATGTCTAATGCGGATTTGAGAGCTCAATTGGCTTTGTCATTCAATAAATATAGAATGGATCTATAGATTAGTTGGATGAGTCCCTTTTCCCGACTTATGGGCGCGCGGGTGTAAGATGGCTTTGATGAGCATGTGAATGATTTACAAGATATGTAAAGTTTGAAGGTGGGGTGTATTGTTAACGTTGGTCAAGTCTTCTTTCATGGACCGCAAAAGGGTTAGAAGTAAATAAAATATCAATTTGGCCTTGGTCCATAGAATTTGACTCTACTCAGCCTCATTTGACCGCAAACAAAAAAAAAATCAGTTGAATCTGATCAATGCCACCTGAAATCAATCAACTCTACTTGACCTTAGTCAATCCTGTTTAACTATAATGAACTCTTTGACTTTAATCAACCCGTTAAGCTCATGACGTACGTGCCATGCATGCATCAAATACGTAGGGTATACGTTATCATTACCCTCCATAATGGACGTACATGATCAGTTCCTGAAGTTAGACGAATTTACAGAAATAAATCAAGCAGATATAATATAAAAGAAGCAAATTCTAGATTCCCTGAGAGTTACAGCCAGCTAAAATACTACAGTACATATCCTGTAACAGAAGAAAGTTTTCAAGCTACTCATCATTCAAAGATATCGATAAGAACGAAGCGTAGTTTACGCACTCCACTGAATCTTTCAAAGATATCTTCGCACAGTACTCTGCAAAACTCAACAGTCACTGCATGAGATTTCCATCTCTATAAATAGCTTGTGAATCATCCACTGGAAGTTGCCATTAGTTATCCATTTCTCTCTGCTCTTAAGCTTAGCTTGCAAGGTAATTCTCACTGTCAGAAATTTGATTCAATCAGTACATTTATATTTTGTAAAATAATATGATTGTGTAAGTATAAATTAATTATTAGTGTAATTTTTCCAATATGTTGTAACAAAAAAAATCTCTTATTCATGTTTTATTTATTAAAAAAAATAACCACCATAATTTTTTAACTACAAGGAGTTTTGTGCAAATAGCCCCAGTAAAAGTGATATTCTTTTTATCAAAACAAAACAATTGTAAGGTCAACATATGAATTAAAGATGCAATTGTTAATTACAATTTAAAATTCATTTATTTTATAATTTCATATATAATTTTTGTAATTAGATGTAATTTTTATATAGTTAGATTTATCTAGAAAAGGGAAATTGTTTTTCAGTGATAATTTCTTTCCCAAACTTCATAATAAACCCTAAGTATTTCATATTTTCAGCAGAAAAAAAATAATTTGTATCTTCTTCAAATAATAAAGTTAATTTATATGCCATTTAAGAAAAAATTTGAACCAAACCATTGCTCTTATTTTCTTCTTTTTTTCATAAGAAAAAAAAAAAACAACTTATTCCAAACAAAACATGAAAATAAAATATTTAATTAATTACATAATTTCTGCTAATTAAGCTAATTTAATTAATGATTTTGCAGCATCTCTGTGAGGTGGTGAAGGATGAAGGTTGTCTTGTCTCTTGTGCTTGGCTTGTTGATAACAGCACAGGCGATGGAGAAATTAGGAGAATCTGATAATCCAGGAGATCATCATCGCTTACCTAAGGAGTGCTTCAATAACTACAGTGCAAATACCCCGCCATTAAATTGCACAATTGTGCTCCAAGAAGAAAGTGTTGATCATAGCAAAGGTGATGGAAGAGATTAATTAGCAAATGTTTATGCGTTCGAGGAGGAGATTTCAGGAATAAATATCATCACGTACGTTAATGAAATATTAATGTCTATATGGATGAAATATATGTATATATATATATGAAGCCTAATATATATTACGCCCGAGCTGAGCTGTTTAATCCTATTAACTTTAGGCCAGATTAACTCCATATATGTAGTTAATATATGTGTAATATTCTTTATGTTGGGTGTAGCATATTATGTTGCAATATTTGTCTATAAATATATATCTAATACTTGTAATAAGGGATGATTAATAAGATTTGAGTTGAGCTTTGTTTCATTTTCGTATCCTGTGAGGTGTATTAATTCAGGTGGTGATTTCTTTCCAAGGAGTTCTTGGAGTTATGCTCGGTTGCGGGCACCAGATCGTCGACGAGGAGTCGTCAAGCTCCCATCTTTAGCTTGTCCGGTGTCAATATATGTTGCATGCATGCAATTAAGGTTTCTTTTGGAACAACTTCTTTATTAATGTTTTTTAAATTATCTTTTTAGTTAAAAAAAATACTAAAAAGTTGTTTTAAAAAAATAGTGAGGAAGCTGTCCCAAATGAAGCCTAAGATTTCGTTCAGGACAATTTTTTACTGTTTTCTTTGTACAACAGCTTTGTAATTTAAAATTTTTTTATTGCAACAAAAAAAAAAGTGATTAAAAAATGTCTCAAATGAAGTTTAAGATTTGTATTATGTATAAGCATTTTATTTTAAGTGTTCTCTGAGTACCGTTGAGCAGTACTTATTTACAAGATTAGAGAAAAAATTTGAACTATTCCACCTAAAAATCTCCCCAATTAAATTTAGGTTCTATGCCATTGCAATTATTTTGTTGAGATGGTTTTGAAATGAACTATAGTTTAACTGCTCTTGTTTGTAAATTTTGAACAGCTTTGCGAGCATCCAATCCTACCTCATAGTGGGTTAAATTCATTCAATTTGATCTAATCTCAAACCCAACCTAGGTAACAATAGAATATAGAATGGCCTGATATTAAATAATTTTAGGTAATTTTTATTGATTTAATTCATTTTGATTTGAACTTAATCCAAATTAAAAATTGATGTAACTTTGATCAAAAATTTTTTTTTTTAAAATCTTAGATTTTGTTTGGGACACTATTCTTACTACTTTATGAAGCTATTATATATAAATTAAAATTTCAAAATTATTGTAGAAAGCAATTTTTTAGAAAAGTTTTTTTAAAAGCAGAAAAAAATAATGATCAAACAAAAATTATAATAATGATTTTAAATGTGTGGCTATATATTACTTCATAAATATACATGAAGTACGTGTTCATATTGAATTTTATCTCAAATATGCTCAATTCCATTAGGACATTTATAAACTTGAAGATATACCAAATTCAAATGTTCTTTTAAAAATCAATCATAAGAGTTTTTTTTTATTTTTTTTAAGGGTTTAGGGTTGATAGTACAAACATTCATAAAAGATACAATCATCCACTCAGAATAAATTTTACATAAAAATTTAAAATATCTAAAATTGTTCACAATAGCAATAATGCTTATGATTGATAAGTAAAATCATGAAAACCTGCCTCCTTGAGATGACCCTTCCGATGAGTTCTCCTAATATTATCAATTAATAGATAGAGCAAAAGCAATTACGATCTGTTGAATCGTTTGATCTATCACACTGTCATTAGTAGTTAAAACTAGCTCTATCTGTATTCCTTTTCAATGGTCTCCTTCCTCATAATCATAATAGCATTTGGTCAAGATTGTGAGAAATTCAGAAATACAGTCTGTCTATCACAGTTTGGAGAATATAACTATCATTGTATGAACTATTTAACTAAGGAAATTTAGTCTTCGTTTGGGGCGGCTTTCTTATTGCTTCTTAAAGCAGCTTTTTAGTAGAAAATTTTTAATTTTTTACTAAAACGTTGTTTAAGAAGAGTAAGAAAACTGCCCCAAACGAAATCTTAATTTATCAAACTATTGCTTCAAGCTTGTTGCCTCCCCAAATAGGCTGGTTGTTGGAAGTCAGAAGTGATTGGAATAATAAGAACAATAAGCGCGCTTGCTAGAAGGCTTTCAGCAGAATCTTCCAAAGTTTCCAAGGCTCATGGACTCACCATGAATGAAGATGATTCAAGGTCCTCAAACCATAAAGTTTCAGTTATAGAATTTATTATCTCAAACAATAACAGATTCACCCACTTCATAATTCAAATCTTCTCCATGCCAAGAATGATACATTCATTTGCTTGCTGCAAGACATCTTTAGCCATAAAAATAGTTCTGTAACCGTAACCATAAAACAAAACTCTATTTTCAGTTATCAATCTAGCTACTACGTACTGTATAAGCCAAATTGTGTATCTAAAATAAAAATTTATAAAATTACTGGTGGTGGTTGTAAGTATACAAATTTACATGTGATATCTACACGTTTTAACCAGATGAAAGGAAAGTTCTAAGCATGAACAAGAATGGCTAAAACTTTTGTGTTTCTCTATTAACCAGTTAGATAACTCTGAAGCACTTCGGTTTCAGAGATGGGTAGATAGGGCATAATTAGCTTCAAAGAAGATAAGTTGTATGATAGCTTCAACCAAAGAAGTGGAGACACAATACACTACAGAAAAATCACCCAAAACCAACGGTTTTTTCCGGCGGCTTGTATGGTAACACCGGCGGTTTTCAGATCCACCGGCGGCTTTCCGGCGGTGCTCAAACCGCCGGAAAAAATGGCGTAGGAAACATGTTTCCGGCGGTTTTTGCCGGTAGCTTTATTCGCCGACGGTTTTCTGGCGGCGAAGACCGCCGGTTATTGCCCGGCTTTGTACCGGCGGTGTTCCGGCCTTTAGCCGCCGGTAATTTTACCGACGGCTCACCGGCGGTCCCTTCACCGACGGCTTGCCGGTGGTTACAGCGGCCGGCGCGCGTTAGATCAACCGCCGGCACGCGTCGGTACATCGCCTGTGTATTACCGGCGGTTTTCCGGCGGTCGTGGCCGACAGTCGAACCGGCGGTCTAGACCGCCGGGCTTTCACCGGATAACCGCCGGGTGCCTTCGGTAAACCGCCGGTCCTATTAATGTCCGGCGGTGTATTCGGCGGTTACAGGTCCGCCGGTATTACCGGAACCAAAAAAACCCCCGGTTTATCCGCCGGTAGTAGCCGGCGGCTAAACCGCCGGCAACACCGGCGGCCATATAACCGTCGGTCAAGGCCGTCGGTATTGGGCATTTTTCTTGTAGTGATACAACTTCGACCAAAGTGGCAATTTCAACACATCCATCAATCATCTTCCTTATAATATGATCAATTGATCATGAAAAATATAATAAGAAGGATAAAATGTTAAAGAATAGTTTATTGTTGGGTGAGACAAGAATGAAGAGTAAATTAGCAGGAAATTATAAGGAAGATTTAAAAATAGAGTGATTTCCTTTCTCTAAACACATCCTTAATAAATAAGAAGAATTGTTGCAATAATGCTATTATGCTTTACATTTTTACAAATATTACTATTTATTTGAAGAAATTTGAGTTTACTAATTTTCATATTCCCATATGTGGTAATTCATGTGCTGATTGGTTGGCTAGGAATGGTGTTCATATTTTTGATACTGAGCTCTATACATATATGTCCAATTTTAAATTTTTTAAGGGTTGATTAGAATGGACAAGCTCAGATTTTCTTCTTTGAGGCATCAATGAGTCCTTGTTTCCCTTCTTGTATTTCTGGTTTTTTCTTTCTGTGGATGTTTATCTCTTCTATTTTGTGTTCGATTTCCTTTTTTTTTTCTGTTCTCTCTTCCCTATTGTCTTCTAGCTGGTTGGGTGTATGTTGGTGCTGGTGATCTGGTGGCTCTATTGGCCTAGTCGTTCTGATGCCATATTTGATGATTCTATTTGGTTATTAAATATTTTATCCTCTACTATGGTTCTTGTGGTTTCAGTGTTTTCCAGTGCATATGTGCTGGTTTTGGTCTTTTGGCTGAGCTGCTGGACTGCTTCATTTGTTCCTGGAGGTGGCTTGGAATGTTTTCTTTATGTTGAACTCATATATCAGCTTGGGGCTGCTTTTGGGTTTGGCTTCTTGCCAACCTCCCTTTCCTTTATAATTTTTTGCTTTTATTTTGTAATAGATAGGGATGTTTGACTCTTATTATCTTTTTTTATTTTACGATTGTAGCTCTTTGAACATTAGTGAGCTATTGATCCCTATGAGCCGAGAGAAAAAGGGAAGAAATGGCTTATATTGCTATTTATAAAAATTTGTGAGGATAGTTTAATTTAGTCTATCATAAACTCTGAAATATTTTTAATCATGTGTAATAGACAATGTGGCATACATACTCCATCGCAAATCTTTTACCTCTTAACTACTTTTAGATGAATTCCACACCATGGAGTGCCAGATAATTTCAATGACCATTTGCAGCGATATAAAGCTATACCAAATGTTCAAAACAAAATCTTTGTAAACAATTTGGCAACATCTAAGACAGAAAGTACCAACTCTATCTCAAATTTATAATACACAATAATTCATAACAATATATATTACCAATTCATAAAATCCAATTAATGTAGTAGTGTTGGGATTCCATGTTGGATCATTTCCCAATGCTGGTTTAGGGCATCTCCAATGGATACGCAAACGAGTGTTTGCCGTGCTCAATGTCGCTCCAACGGAGCGCTATTTTCTACCCGCCATTTGCCTTTTTTTTTTTAATGATTAAAAATATGTAAAATGAAATATGGAGAAGAATATACTAGGAATATTCTTTTTTTGGTGTTAGAAAATGGAGTTCGGTTGGAGACAAGTTACTGCATTTTGGTGTATTACTGCATTTTGGAGTGAAAAATGAGTTTTTCGGTTGGAGATGCCCTTAGGCCATAAGCCGCTTTTTTTTAGAAAAGCCTATTTATGAGTGCGGATTTTATATCATCACAAGAAAGATTGCAAGATCCTTAAAAATGAACCAAAGCTCATCAAGCCTTTGTCCCACTACGTAGGGTAGGCTACATGAATCCTTTTTCGCCATTCTGTCAGGTTAAAAGTCAAAGTTTCATTTAAATCTAATAAAGAAAGATCATTTTTAATATTTTCTAACCAAGTCTTCTTATGTCTACCTCTACCTTTCTTAACAGAGCTACAATAAAAAAAAAAAAAAGACCAATAGAGCACAGATTTCCAAACTAATTACACAGTAAAATGAAAGATTTTCTTGCAAGAGGCATTATCCTTTCTTTCAGCGGCTCTTAGGCAAGATTTTCCTTGAATTCTCAGACTAGAAATTGAAGGCCTTACCCACGGGAGGATGCTTTCAGGCCCTGCTCATTTTATGTGTTAAAATCTTCTCCATTCATAAAGACATGAAAGAGAGATTTGAGCCCATTTCTATTAAATTCTTCCCAAGTTTGTCATTAAAAAAACGAAATTGAAGGTGATATTCATCGCGAGAATAATCATCCGTCATTGACTGCGCGTATGTAGCTATGGGGTTGAGCAACCTCCATTTTTTTGTTAGTTTTGCTTCTTAGCGTGAAAGGATTAGGAGAATATTATTATTCAAGATTATAGATTTGAGCCATACTTTATGACTTATTAGTTAACTCTCACTTAAAGAGCTATGAATGGAGAAAGGCCATCGCGATTTGCCTAAGTTTAGCCTTGCTCCTAAGTTTGCCTCTCCTTCTAGGAAGTATGGTGATTAATTAAGGTCCTCATTGATGCGAAATTATTAGGTGCTCACTGCATACAGTCTTTTAGAGCCGTAATCGTAAATCTTGTTCGATCATTCCTAGCACCAGCAATTCGTGCCCAACTCCAAGCCTCCAATCGCTTGCAATCCGAGTTCTGATCTTGAGAAGGCAGTAAAACCGAGGTTTGGCATTTGGCAACCTCATTTTCCTATTTAGTGCCCTATTTAGCTTGTAATAATGTTCAATTTATCTATCATAATAAAATACAAAACTTTAGTTTGAATCATGTCCACATTTTATTTTTTAAAATATTTGTCCATTTATAAAAAAATTTTGATCACTCTAAAATGAAAGATTAGTTCCACCCCTAATCAAAAGTAATATATTTAATTATGTTTTTTTATATTACCATCACATGAAAGTCAAACTCATGTGTCTCATATGAGACAATAAGAGAGAAAGAGGAGGACAATTCATGCTTTGTGGGGGCTTCCACCCACCAGTTGACAATGGAGTCTACTTATTTCTGAGGAAGAATTAGAGAAATGAGGGCCTAAATGCAAATAAAAAAAAAACTCTTATGGTGTCTCCACCAACGTTAAATCAAGAGATAGTGGGAGTTTAATTATGGAGTAAAATATGAATACTTTATTTAGAATTAATGCTTTTTATTTTTGGGTGGATCTTTTGCTATCAAATAAGAGATTAATATTAGGTGGCTTTAGACAAAAGGTGGATTCCAACAAGAGAATGGAATTGACTTGGGCTAATTTAATTGCTTAGGGTTCATTTGGGATGGCAATAGCATTTTATAAAGATGTTTGTAAAAATGTTGCGAAGAAAATAATTTTTTTATTTTAATTTGTTATAGAAAGTAATTTTCTAACACTTAAAATTTATTAAAAGAAATGATCAAATAAAAGTTATGGTTGCATTCTGAAGAACAAAGTTGTAAGAAAGCTTTCTCAAATGAAGCCTTAGGTTTCGTTTGAGAGTGCTATTTTAATGCTTTGAAAAGTTACTGTGGAAGAATACCGTTTTAAACTGTTGCAGAAAGTAATTTGAAAGCAGTATTGTTTACTTTACAGTATCTTGCTAACGCCCGGACTTCTATTGTATAATTGCTACTTATAATCTGATCGTCCTTAAAGACGAGTCAGCTCATTGTAATTAACTCAAGTTCTAGTGAAATCTTTTCAACTGGCTAGGCTCCGTGGGTTTTTCCCTTTCAAGGGTTTTCCACGTAAAAAAATTTGTGTTCTCTGTGTGTGAGCTGGATATCCGTATAACGCTAAGACGAACGATTAAAACTCTATCGTCGTGTATATTCTAGTCCACAACAATAGCAAAACAAGGTTATGATTGATTAGAACAATCTTATAAAATCTTTTGAAGAGTAATAATTAGAAAGAAACAGTATTGCAGCAGCATGAAATGAATTGCAGTATGTTTCTCAACCCAAAAAGCAACATATATAGTAGATTGATAAAATTCATAATATAAGATCATACAGATAGATTCTTTGATTGAATGCTTCTGTTTTGGTTTCAACATATCACATACCTCTTAAAATCCTTTCTACTGCACTCTTATTCAGCTGTCCATTGACATGCAAGATTACCTGTTGTCACTGGCACAACAAAACAATTCTTTACAAGCAGTTGCTGATTACATAACCATCATGTTAGAAAATGAACAAAAACAAGTTAAAATGGTTTTTTCTCTTTATGAGGAGAAATTATTTTGTGTGGAGGCCGGATGCAGCTCTACGTCCAGAGGAGAATCAGGTGCAGCCACGTCAGTGGTATCGAGCCACAGTACCAAATAGTACCGAGCCACAGTACCAAATAGTACCATGCTGCAGTACACAACGAAGGGGTGACGTAGCGCATTCTGGTTGGTCTTCGGACGGTGTTTGCTGTCCGCATAGAATAATTAATCCTTTATTATGAGGAGAAATTATTTTGTACAAAGGCCTGACGCAGCTCTATGTCTGGAGGTGAATAAAGTGCAGCAACGTCAACGGTACCGAGCAATACGAAGCCGTAGTATACACCGAAGAGGTGACATGGGCCACATGACACATTCTGATTGGCCTTCGGACGCCATTCGGCACCCACACAAAATTATTAATCCTTTATGAGAGGTAGTTTTAGTCTGAGGCAATTTAAAATGTCTAATGTAGTTCTTTAATTTCAAATCTGATCTAAAATAATCTCTCAATTTCTCAATTCCAATCCAAAATAATTCATTAAAAAGATTATTTTGAATCATATTTGAAAAGTTAAGAACTTAAATTGAACTACCCAATTTAAATAATACAGAGACTATCATGAACTTTTTCTTGTTAGAAAAATTGAGTCAGGATATCCTGACTTAAATTTAGTGAAAAAATACAGAACAAAATTAATGTGTTAATTATATATTACATTTCTTCCAAAAACAAATTTAATAACTTGTAAACTCATCCATACCCAAAATCCAAAATTTCTCCCTCCTTTTTTTTTTTAGAGAAAACTCAGGGAGGGGCATATGCATTAATATAAAAATACGATTATAAGGTCCTTAAAAGGAACCTTCGCTAACTAATGCTCAATGGAGCTACAAAATAAATTAAAAGAAAACTTAAGAGCCGATGGTTCCTCATACTAAAAAATACAAAAACCCTAAAAACATTCTAGGGCTGCAAGTAGTCAGCACCCAAAAAGGAAGAACATGAATAAACCAATCAGCTCCAACTTCCAGCAAAAAATTGTAGGCTAACCCACACATACAAAAAATCCTTGAACGCGCGATCTTCCTACAAAAAACGGCATCACAGTCGTTCAACCTCCAAATCTGCAAAATGAAGAAGCTCCAACACAAGGGGGCAAAGTTGCAAGCATGTTGGAAACAAGAATGAAAAAGAAATAAAAGTAAATAGTTTTGATTAATAGAAATAGATAAAGGTAGCAAACCATATCTCCGGCATACTTTCTGTACAAATGTAGGTGAATACAACAGCCTTTGACAAAACCAGTCAAAAAAATCATAAAAATACTGCATAATTTCCAAAAATGATGAATCAAAATAGTTATCGGGCGGATACCAGGAACCAGCTTACTCAAACTTAGAGCCCCAAATTGGAAAAGAATTTCAATAAGGACCATCACAACACCTGGGGGCATAAAATACATGCCAATTAAGCTTCTCACATTATATTAACGCGTAGGTCATCAAATTAAGCTTCTCCCAAGGTCATCAAAATTAAGCTTCTCCCATTATATTATAATTTCAGCTTCTCCCATTAAGTCATCAAAATTAAGCTTTCAGGTAGTTGCACTTTGGTTTTCATTTAGAAGTCCTTAATAACAAGGTAGCTACCTTATTTGTTCTTGTATTTAGATCAACCATCCATCACTTTTGAGTGCTCAGTTAGCTAGAACACCAGATTAGCAAAAAATATAAAGTTTGAATCTCAATTAAATTACTCCAGTATGTTTTTCAAATATCTACTCTTGCTTTTAAACTCTAAATATAAATCCATGGCAAGCATAACATGAAACCAAACTATGGTACAAGTACAACAAATATGATGCCTGTAGCATACAAAAATGAATTAGATTCAAATAAGCACTAAAATTTAAAAATTTTGCCCCAAAGAGAAGGAAGCTGAAGAAAATCCAAGAACATACAAGGATAAAACAGCACTTAATGGATAGTTTCTCAAATATCTACATAAATGTGCTCAACATTTTATTTATATAGAAGTTTCTGTATCTTACAGGATTACTACCAAATTCTTTGAAAACACAGGCTTACATGTTTAAGGGGTAATGTGCCCTTTCATGCAATCACACATCATAGTATATTTTCCACCATAAGTACTCACATAAGTATCCATTAACACTAAAGTTTTACATAACTTAATCATTAATCTCACCCCCTTCAGTTCCTTGATCATCTGCATCAGGAGGGCTATTACTGTTAAAATCTGTCCTGGGTATTATATGGTGATTGTCGACAGAGGTTGCAGGGAAACTATGTGTGTTTTTGTTAAAACCTTCATCCTGAATTGTTCCCGTTTTCACAAGCTTTTGCTTGTGCCCTCCTTGACTTGTACTATCCGCCATAGTAATTCTTCTCGTAGCCAAACTGCATACTACCATGGCAAGGAGAAGAAGAAGAAGCATACAAGTTCCAGTCTTCATCCTCAAGCTCATCTTTCTCTGCTCGAAATGTGAATTACTAATCGTGTATAAGAACATAGAAGTTTGGTTTTCTCTATGAAAACAACTCAATCACTATGGTGTTTCACAGACTAAAAATGAAGAAAAGAAAGCTAAAAAGGAAAGAAAAAATTAATACTTACTGGCCAAGAATGAAATATGATCTGACTTTACTAGCTTCAGTTCATGTTTGTAAATTTTCCAGCAGCTTTTTATAGGGAGAAAAAGATCAGAAGATGAATTATGAGGTATTTCCACCACAAACAGATATTTTCAGTGGATGAGCACATAATTCCACATATTAGTATTTAATGCTTGATTAAAGCTCGTCCCGAGAGAATCTAACTATTTAACAGCATTGAGGAAAAAAAAATGGAGAGATTGCATTGATTTGCTAAGTAGGATGATTACTAGTTGGGAAGGCGCAGGTATCAATAAAAGCCACTAACCTAATTTTGACTTGACATTAAATAGTTCGATTATCTTAGTGGAGTCATACAAAGTATGTGAAAGGTTCCTTAAAACGGAACAGTCCCCTCCACTTGCCTTAAAAGGGAAAGAAGAGGCATCTGACTCCTCTCCATTATTTTCACACCTACCCCTAATGCGAGAGAAAACCAGAGTCTTGGAAGCCTGTTTTTAAGATCTGATGAACTACTAATAAATATAGATTTGAACAGTCTGTAATTACAAAGCATTGTTCTTTCATAACTAGATGCCAGTAGCGATCTTAAACAGATGGGCTGCAGTCTACCGTTAAATAGTAAAGGGAACTAAATTCCTGATATTAGGCTTGTTCTAGCCAAACATGTAAAAGGAGATGGCAGACTCTAATAAAACGCCTGTGACAGTTATAATTCAAAATCAAGAGGTGCTATCAACAATGATAACAGATGAAGAGTTTAATTGGAGAGTAAACAATGACGATGGATGAAAGGTTAACTAGTGACAATCTTCTATGGATTACCTAAATTAGGGAAAACTCCAAGATGGTTGATCTCTTCCTCTCAAATTTAAGAAATAACTCTATTATTAACATACGTTAATAGTATTTTCATTGATACTCATTCAATAAAATGTAATTGTGCTACCTCAGAAGAGAAGAAACCTACAAAGTCCTTGGTGAAGAATATGAGGGGAAGCCCACTCTAAAATGAAGATAAAGGTAAAATGGCTTCGACAACACTAGTCTAGTATAATACAAGACTATCGAACATGCTCAAAATTGTCATCTCTAGATAACTTTCTTCCCCCACATTAATTCTTTGCCTTTTGTTTCCTTGCGGAATTTGGGATGCACTCGTTGGTTCTCTCTCTCCTCGGTCCCTGTTTCACAGCTATCATCTCCCACCTTAGATGCTCCTACGATTACGGTTGTTGCTCCAATTTAGCCACTGTCACCGCCTCTTGTGTCGATTGCTCCTTTGTTTGCTCACATTTCATCATATCCCTCACAATTTTCATTCTTTTTAAGAAATTTTGGTGGCTCTTCAGGCACGGGATTGCATCCATCTACTTCAATCACTCTTCATCAAGACTTCGCTCCATATTATAAACAACCTTCAACATTTCAAGGAAACCCCACACTTTTTTTTTTTCATTGAGGAAGAGGTTTTCAAGTTGGCTCGTTCTTTTTACTTGGTCTATTGTTGGCAAATTTTCATTGGGTCAACCAAACATCCATGAGCAAAAGCTTTTCGATACGAATGCTTAAGTAATCTCCCCATGTTGTCTCCCCATTTTTCTCACCTTTGATTACAATATTTCAACCAATCCAATTTATATTCCTTCTGAAATGGTCACTACAACTTCAGTTAATGAAACATTAGAACATACCTCACCAATCCTAAAGTTCCTGTCTTATCCCTCCAATTAGAGATGAAAATGTTGATCTTGACGTTTTGCACATGAGGATTTTAATGGAAGCATTATGAGTAAAGTCATTTTGATGAATATTGATATATAGTTTATAGGAAACTTTTGGTGAATGCAACTGTCACATTCTATGATCTATATTGAAAGAATTACAAATGTTTCATTTTAATCATTTAACTATAGCTTACAATGAACAGCGGAAAGAAACATGTTTGCATTTTGTTTAGAACTGCAGGTAGAAGAATTATTCATATTATCTGGAACTACTTTATATTCCCTTTTTAGTTGCTGACATGATTTTCCTTATTTTCTTCTGCTACCTTACTTTTAGCAAAAAGGGTTAGTTTAGCTTCTGGAAGAAATGATATATAGAAAATACTGTAGAGGATGCGGTAGTTTTGGGACTTTTCTTTACAACCTTGACAAAGCTCAAGTGGAATATACAGGCCGTTGAAGCCTTCTTCTCCTCTTTCCCTTGTTTCGTTTGGGGTTTTGCTTGCTGTTATCTCTTTTGCAGGTCCTGGAGTACATCAGGTTGGTATCAGAGCCACTACTGCAGCATGACCGACAAGGGAAAAGAGCCAGTTCCCGACGAGGGGCGAAGTGTGGAAGCACTGTGGGCAAACCAGGCTAGTATCGCGCGGCAGCTGGAGTCTCTGTCCGCCGATGTCCAGCGTCTCACGATTGAAATGCGCCGCGAGTTTAATCTCCGTCGAGAGAGGAATGCACCCCATCACCCGCGCCCACATCCGGCACAGGCGGTAGCTCCTGCGGTTCGGCGTGGTATGGGCCTTGATCGACTGGCGCCGCGATTCAGACAACAAAACTTTGAAGCGTCCGATTCGGAAGAAGAGGTCCGGCGACAACTGGAAGAGGACGTGAGTGAGTTTGAAGATGTGACAGATGGGGGCGAATATTTTCGGGACAATCACAGGCGTGGGTGGCGGCCTCATCCTCAGAGGCCTCAGGCCGAGTTCAAGGTCAAGGTAGATATACCTTTCTTTGATGGGCATGTGCATATTGAGGATTATTTAGATTGGGAGAAGGCTGTAGAAAATTTTTTTGAATACATGGAGGTTGATCCGTCCAAGCAAGTGAAGTATGTTGCGTGTCGTCTCCGGAGCGGGGAGAGTGCGTGGTGGACGCAAGTTCTCCAAATGAGACAACGCGAGGGCAAAGGTCCCGTGCGTAGTTGGGCAAGGATGAAACAGCTCCTACGGTCGCAATTTCTCCCTACAGATTATGAACAAATCCTCTATATGCAATACCAGCAATGCGTGCAGGGCAACCGTTCAGTCAGCGACTACACCGAGGAGTTCCATAGACTCAGCGCACGCAATAATTTGAATGAATCCATGAACCAGCTTGTAGCTCGATATATAGGCGGATTGAAGTACAGTATTCAGGACAAATTGGAATTAAATTCCGTCTGGTCCCTCTCCCAGGCGATCAACTTCGCCTTAAAGGCTGAAATGCATATGAGTAGATCGTCCCGTCCTCATTATACTCGCCGACAGTTAACTGATTCGTTACCAGATTCTGGACGGAATAGCACTGGCCAAGGCAAATCTATTGGGGTGACTCCATCCAACTCACAATCTAATATCTCCCCAAAACCTGCGGGTTTGACACCGGAGAAAGGGTCTTAGTCGAAGTCCAAGGTGGCATCAGGTAATAATCCTTATGTGAAACCTGCAACTGTGAAGTGCTTTCGTTGCTTCCAGCCCGGGCACAAATCAAATGAGTGTCCACAGCGGCAACAACTTCAACTGTTAGACAATGAGCAGCCCGAGTCCTTCGATCAGCCGGATGATAACCAAGACGAAAATGTTGAAGACGTAGAAGGAGATGATGGGGAGCCCGTACTGTGTGTCATAGAGAAATTGCTGATTGCACCCCGCCAAAGTAATATATCTCAACGAAATGCTATCTTCAAGACTAGGTGCACTATTAGTGGAAAGGTTTGTAACCTGCTTGTGGATAGTGGATGTACTAAGAACATAATAGCCCGCTCCGTAGTTCAAGCCCTTCAATTGAAGACTACAAAGAATCCACAGCCTTACAAGATCAGTTGGGTGAAGAAAGGTGTGGATATTCAGGTGACAGATATGTGTCAAGTAACATTCTCCATTGGCCGCCAGTATGTCTGTGACGTTCTCTGCGACGTCTTGGAGATGGATGTATGCCATTTAATTCTTGGGCGGCCCTGGCAATTCGATGCGGGCGTCGTGTATGATGGGAGAGCCAATGTATATGTAATATCAAAAATCTGCTCCAGGATCGTCCAGGAT
>NW_021318693.1:3608372-3618195 GCF_001605985.2 Dendrobium catenatum
TATTCTTCTCAACAGCCAGACGAAGCCACTTTTTACAACACCAGCAGGAAGAAGAGGAGACTAATTGAAGGAAAATGCAAGCACATAACGAACCGTCACCATGGAAGTCGAAGAAGCGAATATTTGAAGAAATCTACTTTGGATGCTGATAATATACCAATGGAAATTCCAAAGAAAATGATTAGTTTTAGCCTGCCATTTCAGAAGTTCATCAAACATAGACATCTCCTAGACTCTGCTCATGGCCCCCATATTTCAATTATGAGAATGTCGCTCTTGCTTCTAAGGGGTTTCGAAAACTATCTCACGCTTCTTGTACGATATAGAGCCCGAATTCATAGATTCAAAGTATTTCTATGCTGCCATGAGAAAGAGAGCTTACAACCACGATCTCCCCATTGAGAACAGATTTCCACTTCTTCTTCTCCCCAGAAAGATGATACATGAAGTATTGCCCACCCCAAAGAAATGGTGGCCTAAATGGGATAACAGAACCCAGTTAATACTCTTAGTCAACTTAGCACTAGCAGTGCAGGTCTGCAAAGAAATTTAACTGGGTTCTGTTATCCCATTTAGGCCACCATTTCTTTGTGTTGGGCAATACTTCCTGTATCATCTTTCTGGGGAGAGGAAGAAGTGGAAATCTGTTCTCAATGGGGAGATTGTGGATGTAAGCACTTTTTCTCATGGCAGTACAGAAATACTTTGAATCTATGAATTTGGGCTCTATATCGTATAGCAAGCGTGAGATTGTATCCCAAACGCCCTTAGGAGCAAGAGCGACATTCTCATAATAGAAATATGGGGGGCCAAGAGCAGAGTATGGGAGATTTCTACGTTTGATGCACTTTTCAAATGGCAGGCTAAAATTGATCATTGGCTTTGGAATTTCCATTGGTATATTATCAGCATTCAAAACAGCTTTCTTCAAATATTCTCTTCTGAGACTTCCATGATGACGGTTCATTCTGTGCTTGCATTTTTCTTCAATTAGTCTCTTCTTCTTCCTACTGGTGCTGTGAAAAGTGGCTTCGTCTTGCTGCTGAGAAGATTAAATCAATAACAGAACTAGCTTTCCAAAGGCTTAAAATGATGTTCTAACATCAACTAAAAATAAGGACGATAACAAAAACAAAATGAAAAAACAAATTATGGACCTTCCGAGTACCTTTTTTATAATTGGAGATCCCGAAACTATTCCACGAGACTTTTGGGCCATTTGAACAGCATGGATTGAATCCGCAAGCTCCAAAACGGAAGCATATAGTCCTGCATGGGTCAAAGATGTTCGTTTTGTGTAGAATCTGGCTGTGTTGATAAATCAGATTGTATTATTGCCTTGGAACTCAAGCCATTTTCTAGTGCTCGCTGAGGGGAGCGGACCCCTGCTTGGGTTCAAGTGCTTTGAAACCAAAATTTTTTTTTGTTGGTACAACGCCCCGGCGTTGTGTACACGAGCGCCCCAATGCTAATCGATAAAGAGCAGAGAGCTGAGAGTTTGAGTGCTACAACGTCATAATGACAGAGGCTTGAGCACCGCAATGCTCAAAACTGACACTGCAACGCTTCGAGGTGGACTGCACAGTTTTCTTTCTCATTTTTTCCTCAAAGATTGCTTACCATGGAGTTATTAACTTGACTTTTTCTTGTATTGTGAATAATTAGAACAAGAGAATAATGAGGTGTAAGTGAGAAGAGTATCAAGTAAAAAGCAAGAAAGATGAGAAATCTATGCTTATTTCTCCCCATTTTCATAGTTGATTTCTTGGTGTGGTGTGACTTCGTGATTTTCTTCGCTATTTTGGATTTTTTTTCACGTTAAATCCTGGTATCATTTACTTTTTAGTTTCTTTATTGTTTCACTGCAGTGTTTTTACTTCCATCCCCAACAAAATAACCATTATTAGCCTTAGATCAGTAACTTGAAGTTAACTTAATGCATCCTATTCAATAAACATTCATGTTGAGTACTACATATGGTTTTAGTTCTAATTTAAACAATACTTACTGCACACTTCAGCATTTTGCATTTGGTCTTTTAATCAACCCATTTTTTTAATACTCCTTTCACATTTACTTTTTCCTCATGATGTAGAATGGGAGGGTGTGTAATTAAAAAAAATATTAAAGAGCTAAAATTTCATCTTATATTTTCCTTAATTAATGGATTTGAATTTGAAATTCAAATACGAAAAAAAAATGGAGGGAAGAGAGGAATTAATAATCTCCTTAATTGGGGTCTTTAATTTTGAAGAAAATAACTAGGATAAAGGAGAGAGAGAGAACGGCCGACCTAATGAGGAGGGAAAGGAAAGGTGTCCACATACAATGTATGTGGATCCGGAGGTGTTTATGGGAGAATTGGCTGGTGGAAAGTGGGGGATTTTGGTCGGCGGTCAAGGGAGGAGGAGAAAAGGATTTAGGGAAACAAAGATACAACTGTGAGCCCGGACACATCCTGCAACTGATGGGTACTATGTTGCCCTTCTCCAAGGGACTTCAAGCCACGAGCCCGGACACATCCAGCAGCTGGTGGAAGCTACGAATTCCTCCCATAGGAATCTCTCCCAAGTTCTCTCCAAAGAGCACAAGTGCAAACAAAATTTTTGTAATAATCCATCATTGTCTAATACAAGAGCAAGGGACTCTATATATAGGCTTTAAAAGAAAATAAAAGACAACTTTTGCCCCTTGAGCTTACATAAGACAAGACCCTTAAGTAAGGATAAAAACGAAAAATGCATAATTTAAATAAAAAATACAATTAATAAACTATGATAAAATTGAGGGATCTCGACCGTCGATCTTCATCACTTCCTTTGATTAGCATCCATCGTCGGATGTCCGCATCATTCTCCCGGAGTGGAAAAGATCTCGACTCCGTCGAGTCCTCACCCCGAGTAACCATGCTCTGATACCAAACTGATATAGAACGGGAGGGGGTAATTAAAAAAAAAACATTAAAGAGCAAAAATTTCATCTCATATTTTCCTTAATTAATGGATTTAATTTGAAATTCAAATACAAAAAAAGGGAGGGAAGAGAGGAATTAATTATATCCTTAATTGGGGCCTTTTATTATGAAGGAAATAATTATGATAGAGGAGAGAGAGAGAGAGAGAGAGAGAGAGAGAGAGAGAGAGAGAGAGAGAGAGAGAGAGCGACCTAATGAGGAGAGAAAGGAAAGGTGTCCACATACAATGTATGTAGATCCATGCATTAATAGAAAATTAGAGAGTTAAATCTTAAATAATTTCAGATTTAATATGATTGAAGGATTTCCTAAAATAGATGTATGTTATTTAGGAAAGAATTTAAAATTCAAATTCATTTGAATTCAAAAACTTTCCAAATAAGATAGGAGCTAATTTAGGAAACTAATGATGGTGAAATTAAATAGGAATTAAGTGATTAGTTAATCAATCAATTTTGAAATTGATTAATTATTTGAATGAAAGAAGTTACCAAAAATAAAGTAATTAATTAGGATGGATTTGAAATTCAAATTTTGGAATTGGTGTCTAAATTTCTTACTTCCCAATTTCATTCTTGACCAAAATTATTATATTCAAATTTTGTGAATGATGAGATCACGTTATAACCAACATATTTTTTGGTGCCCAATTCCAATTTTCTTGTTATGGGTGTTGAGTTTTTTATTTCTGAATAAATTTTTTTCATGCAAAGTTGGTTTTAAGCTCTAATATTATGGCTTGCTTAGGAAAATACCTTATTGTAAGAAGTTAGGTAATGAGTGGAGGCCTTGCTTATATTTGAGATTAGTGTGAATATTTTAATTGTTGAAAATGAATCATTTTTTCTTTGATATTAACTTATTGTGGGACGATATAAACAAAGCCTCAAGAGGCATTCACCCTTGAAAATAATTTAATCAAATATATGTGGGTGAACTTCTAAGTTTTTTGAGTTTGAGTTGTGTTTTGCACTTGTGTTCTTTAGAAAGAACATTAGTGAAATCCCTGTGGGAGGGAGTCGGAGTTTCCAAAAGCCGCATGATGGATCCGGGCTCGTGGCATGAAGTCCCATGGAGGAGGGCAACGTATCACCCGTCAGTCTTCGGAAGAGTCCAAGACTCACGGTTTAATCTTTTATCTTTTGTTTTTGTTGTTGCTCCTTCTTGTTGTTCCTAGTCGTCATCTTCATCCTCTCCCTACTTCCACCATCTCGTCGTCTCCATCTCTACCTTGCCGACGGCCATTACCCTCCCCATTCAGACCGCCGACCACACCCTTTCCCATTCCCCATTGCCTAATTTGGATAATTCCTAATTTTGGATTGCCATAATTTAGTTGGTGTTTGAATTCAAATTTTCCCAAATTTGAAATTCAAATTCTTTCATAAATTATAAAATCTAGCTTAGGAAAGTTTTCAAAAATTTTCTCCATCAAATTTTGAATTAATTAGAATGACTTAATTCATTCTAAATCTAACCACCAAAATTAAGGAAGCATTAAAGCCTCCTTAATTCCCTCCCTCTCTCACCTCCCCTAGCCACCGGCCATACTTGGCTATGTTGACCTCGTTTTTGTCTTGATTTTCCCTCGAGCATGTTCGAGCGAGTTGATCGAGTCTCGTCGGGCTCGATTCAATTCAAATCGACACTAATTTGAGTTTGATTTATTTTTTTTATCTTATTTTATTGAAGTAATTTTGGTCGAGTCGAGGCGAGTTCGAGTCGACCCGGATCGAACCAAACCCTACTCAATTTGAATTTGATTTGAGTCCCTTAGGTGCGGCTAAGTCCTAATCAAAATTTGATTGACTCTCCAAGCCAATTGGAATCCCACCGTTGGATCAAGAATTTGATCGGATGGCTCGGATCTCCCCTCTTTTTCCTCTAATGCCCTAATTGAGGTCAAAGCCTCTAACACACGCCGCTCTCCCTCTCTCTCCCGACCCTCTCTGTTCGCATGGAGCTAGGTCAAAACCCCCTTGCTCTCTCGGTTTCGCAAATCCCAGACAGGCCGAAGCCCCGACTCCTTCTCCCTCCCTCTGTCTCTCTCGGGATTTTTGCACAGCCCGCCCCTTTTCCCCCACCCGGTCTCCTTGCTCCAGGAGTTCGTCAGCCCCTAGCGCTCGAAGAAGCCCTAGCCGAAGTTCCTTGGGCCTCCTCTTGTTCGCAGAAGTCAGGAGGCCGAAGGACGTCTCCCCTCCCTCTCTCGTTGCTGCTGGCCGTGAACCCCAATCGACGCCTCGCTCTCGTCCGAAGCAGCCCTAGCCGATACCCTCGCCGGACCCGAACCCCCTGTTCCGCCTCTCCCACCTAACCGAGCCAAGGAAGCACAAGATGGTGCACGATTTGCTCTAGCTAGGCTTCCATTTCTATCTCTACAGCAGGTATATTCCCCTCCTTCGCTTCTTCTTCTTCTTCTTCTTCTTCTTCTCATTCTCCTTCCTCTCACCTCCATTCTCCCCTTCCTACTCATTCTTCACTGTGTTAGAAATTATGGGAATGGCTATGTCTCTCCAAGCAAATGATTTAGGTGTTGATGTAGGTTGTTAAAAAGAAATGAATGGTTACATACGAGATTTACATTCTTTTGTTATTTTGGTTTATGTCATGTGATTAGGATGTTTTCAGATAGCACAAATCACCATGTATGCTTATTAACTTTATCCTACCAATTACTTTGGCAAGTAAAGTCTGAGAAAGGAATGAGTCACTCTTGAATTGTTGGAAGGAGATGAATGATTTTTTTTTTCTTGCTATTCTCAAATATATATATATATATATATATATATATATATTGACATAAGTGTTAAGTTGAAGTGAGTATATTTGTTGCGGTTTGGGAGAGAGAGATGATAAACGCTCATGAGTCTCTTATGAAACATCTTCGGAGTAGTATTGGAAAACTTTAAGTTCATCTCTCTTGCATCTAATTACCCTTCTTCCTTAAGTGGATGCATCTTTCTCCCTTTTATTTGGTGAGGTTTCGTGGGTGTAAGGAATAGTGGTTTCCATATTTGGATCACTCATTTTGTTCTAAAACTCTTGGAGGTGATGAAAGATTTGTTTCATGATAGAAAGGTTGATGTAGATTGATATTCTTTTGGTGGTTGAAAGGAAGGGATTTATATGGTAAGATTTAACTTTTGAGGGATATTTGTTGTTGTTGTTATACCTCTTGGGTTGGATTTTGATCTTCTACACCTTACTTTATCTAGATATGAGCTTTATCATTATAACATGAGATATCGCCCTTAACAAAAGGCATTGTTGTGAGCATATGAATTTTACCGTATCGGAAGGTTGGCCCAACATATGAACCGTTGTGGAGTCTTTTGTTCTTTGAATTATACACTTGCAAACTCTCTTGAAATGTTTGACGATGCATAATATGGGACTTATTGGAGAATGGTCAAGTGTTTTGAATGTGAGTTTTGTATAGATTCATGCATGGTATTGCTTCGTGTTGGTGGGGATACCTCTTTTTGTTGAATTTTGAGAGAACAAATATGTATCAAAACTTCTTTTTCATAATTGTTTTTTTTTTGGTTGAGGTCTAATGTTAAGTAAGTTGTTTGCTTACTACTTGATTCGAAAATGCATGACTTTGGGTTTTCACTCTGAAAAATATGTGATAATTTCATGAATACATGTCTGTTAGAAAACAATTTCATGAGTTACTTTTGGGATGGAAATTTCCATGACTTGTTTTATGTCGAAAATCTTATAAGTTGTCTTATGATTGGAAAGTTTTGTGTAGCACGCCATGTTGAAGAATTTCTACTTGGTTTACACGTTAGAAAGGATTCGTTGGGTTTATGTTTCATATAAAAGTTGTATTTATAGATTTAATATAATGATACTATAAAGCTTTCTCTTTTGGTGAGTTTCTTAAGTGCCTTGGAAGAAAATTTCGAAATGGTTGCTAGAATCTATTGTAGGCATTTGTGACCTTTTGGAATAAAAATGAATGTGAGATGATTTATGAGGTTTTATGTGATGGTTGAGTTCTTTCATTACTTAGCTTAAGAATTATGATTACTTTCCTTAAATATGCATGGTGCTCCCATTTCTTCCCTTATAGAGGTGTCGGATGTGTGTTCAACAATGATTATTCATGAAAATGTTTCCTTAACTAAACTTCTTTCTGAAAATGAGCAACAAGTTCTTTTTAGCGTCTTTTCTAGAATTAAGATATAAATGTTAGAGCTACTCTCATTGAGTCTTCCAAGTTGTGATGGCACTAACGAACTCACCATTAAGCTTTATCTTTAAACAAAATGGAATCAATTGTATTTGTTCCATGAATGGAAGGTTATTACATGCATGGCTAAATGTTTTATTAGAAGATTTTATGCAAGCTTGTATTTATACCATTCCATTTACACTTGACTTGATGTTATTGTTACGGAAGTTTATAGGAGAGTCTTCATGTATATTTATGTTATAGCATTTGTGGATGATTTAATGAAAAGAGTTTTAATTTATCTCATGAAATAGTTATGATTTGTTTTAAAATTGGAAGGATAACATGATTTTGTTTTATGCTGGAAAATCATGCTTCATGTGTTTCTTCTTGTTGGAAGGCTTTATGAGTTTTGTGATAAGTTTTATGAATGTTTTATGAGGTTTTTTTCTCAGTTTTACCCCACTCCGAATGTCATAGAGACACTTGATTGTTTTGTGTTAAAAAGTGTTTTGTTAGATTTTCATGTGTCATTTCATTTGAAAGCTTTCATAAGTAATTTTGGGATTTCTAGTTTTATTATTAGCTTTGTGTAGTGAAGTCTCTTTGGGTCTTTTTGGAACAAAAACAATATTTCTTATATAAATCGGCTTTCTCTAATGTTTGCTTCTAAAATCTAAGGTTGGAAGAAGGTAGTAGATACAAAGGAATTTTGTTTTAGTTTTGAGAACTTGAGTTTCCTTTGTTGCTTCGAGTTTGGTAAGGAATAGTTTGCGCAGTCGAGTCGGGTCCGTATCAAGTGCTGTGTTTGGATCGTGGGGACAGTAAATGGCATTGAAAATACCTTCTTCTCTATTCGTATTATATCGAATTAGGGAGGAGGCTATTTTAGAGACACACTTGGCTTCAAAGAAGTGTGCCTAAAACAATAATGCCTACATTCATTTTGTTTCTGATTTCTATTCTCTTCTTTCTATTGTGTCTAGTCGTTCTTTCTCTTATTTCTCGCCTTTCATACTGCTTTGTTACTTATTATTGTATTTTCATACATGAATCCTTAAGTTTATTGATATATGTACGAAGGTCCTAAAGGTTAGAAAACAACACTGTTTTTTTTTTTAGTCCTACAACCTTAGTGACACATAAGGATAAAAATTAAGGATCGAGTCTTAGATAACATAGACTTAGGGTGCATGTTCCTTATAGGATAGAGACATCAGAACATAGAAAATTTAGTGACACTTTTCCCTAGGATTAGCGTGCCTTAATCTGTTAATAACTGACCAATCGAATCAATCATAATCCAGCTTTTAAAACATCTCAAAACATCTTATTCTTAATCAAACCTTAATTAACGAATATAACTACTAAAAATACAAACCTAAAACA
The DNA here is from genome assembly GCF_001605985.2 of Dendrobium catenatum. Lineage (NCBI taxonomy): Eukaryota > Viridiplantae > Streptophyta > Magnoliopsida > Asparagales > Orchidaceae > Dendrobium > Dendrobium catenatum. The sequence goes on from NW_021318693.1 coordinate 3,616,919, forward strand.
TAAACTTAAATCAACTTTAACTAATCCCTTAATCAATCTCTAACCAACCTAAAATTTAAAAGATGTAGATTAAATTAGGAGAGCAAATCTAAACTAAAATTCATTAAGCTAAAAAATCTTCTAAAATCCAAACCTACTAACTCACCTGAAATTCAATCAAACATTTAGCTAATCTTTTAAAACAAATCAACAAACCTTTTAATACAATTATATCAACTTGGTTTTTAGGATGGACTACTCCGGGCTGCGGGGCTAAGTGTTCTAAGGAGGCCTGGTTCCTCGAGCCTGGTGGCACAACGCCACGAATGAATTCAATGGAGTGACAAAACTTTAAACTTAATTGATTATTAATGATTTGAATCAAACATCAATCGATAATAACTCACTCAATTCACCTTTTTTTTAATTTACAACCAACTAAAATAATTCAACAAAAATTGGTTGCCACTGGGTAACCCAGGCCTACGAGGCTATTAAGTTAGCCCCAAGGAGGGTGAAATAAACCTCACGGCCTCCGTGTGAAACAAAAGTGGTAATCAATTAAACAATAAAATCTCTAAAATCAATCATAAAATACTAATATTTAAACTTAAACTAAAATCCCTCTTTTGCCCTTCAACAAATCAAATGAAAGCAATCATAATTAAACTTCCCTACATAGGACCCATCCAAAACTACACAACATACACAAACTTAGATTGATTTGCTAGGACACGACTACTAGCTTTAGGTTAGGCCAATGTCTTTCTTTTGTTGTTCAGTGTTTACTACGTACACATGCTCTATAAATGCAATTATTAAATTTCTCGTTAGCTTTATTCAATTTCTTGTTAGTTATATCTTTGTTATTTATCTGCATTTCTTTTCTGAACGGCATCTACGCTCATATATATGTTTTCTCTGTTATCTTTTCTTGTGAGGTACATTGGAGCTTAATGATCGGGAGCTAAACAGGACCGTTTGCTTATAAGCTTTTAAGTGGCAGCGCCACGTATAGTCAGGTATAATTTCTGCAGCTTGCAAAAATAAATCTTTAATTATATATCGGAACTGCTTCACATCACACACTGCTTGTTAATAGATATTCTAGCATGTTTAGGTAGCCAGCCTTAGGTTAGTTCACTGACGAAGCTTTGGCCCTATAGGTCAAAGCTTGCCCCCCCTTCTGTGAGCCCTAGAGACCATTAGGGTCATTTAGGCCTGTAGAGTAGGCCACCTACTTGTGCCATTTGGCATCGTTGTTTTCCCACACGAAGTGGGCATCGCTAGGATTTTGG
>NW_021318693.1:3618425-3621475 GCF_001605985.2 Dendrobium catenatum
AGATAATCTAACATCCTTAATCGAGAGTTTTCCTAAGTCAAGGCTTAGGATGTAATTAACTACGGGGGCTTGCGCCCGTAGGAAACCGATCCCCACAATCAAATAAACCCTATTCGGTGCTGATGTATCGAATAGGGGAAATCTCGTGAATTTTGGGTTATAGATATTATTATCCATCGAGGTTGGTAGGTGAAAGCCGCTATCCTCCATGGCTAATCGTATCTATAACTCCATCTGCTCTTCCATCGGCCTGCTTGTGTTGATTGTAAAGGTCTACGATCATTTTGTCTTACGGGATAGTGTGATCGTACCCTTTGCATTCGAACCACACGAGCGGAATCCTTTCGGAGACCCACAGGCTAAACTGCCGGCCCTACTCTACTTACCATTAAACCTTTTCTAAATTAGCATTCCATATTTTAGGTAACTCAATTCATGAATAAATTCAAATCCATTTGAATTTAAAATAGTTACCTAAAATATACTCTTATTTTCGGTAACATCCTAATTCATAGCTTATTTAAATTTCAAATTAAATTGGATGAAATCTTTTATTCCAAATTTAATTTCTTAATTTAATAAAGCATTGAATGCCTCCACAATTCGCTCCTCATACTCCCTATGCCGTCGGCCCCATAGAGATCGAGTTTATTAGATCTGTGTTTTTAGTTTTCAAACTCAAATCCAGATCAATCTATTTCAAGTCATCTTGTTCAAGTCAAAATTTCAATTCCAATCAATTTCTAGTCAAATTGCTTTTAGACTGGATCTTGATCTCTATCGTTTCAAACTTAAATCTTTATTCCATCTTTGGTGTTATGATTCATTCATTTGGTGGAAGCTCTACTTTCCATTATGTCCCTATCCTGAACTCTTTTCGACTAGACCTTGATTCATATCAGTCCAAATAAAAACTCAAATGTTATTTTCAATGGAAGGATCCTTAAATTTGACATATATGAATTTTTCAAAAGAAAATTTAATTTAAGAAAAGTTTGAGAGTTTAAAATATAAGACAAACGTTTGAGAGAATTTTCTTTAGAGAGTAAGTGACTTATTTTTCATAATGAAAATCTACCTCTATTTTATTTAAAAAATGAAGTAAGTGTTGGTTGACTCCTTTAAACACTTAAAGAGAATTTCTTTTAATGATCCATAAAAAAAAGAGCATGTCTCTCCCTCCCATTCCTTGTGTGGGATGATTTCATTTTTGAATTCAAATCTATATCAAAATGAAATTAAATTTAGAAATGAAAATTTTCTATCTCATAGGTGTCATTTGCATGCTTATGAATTTAATTCAAAATTTTCTTAATCGGGATGTTCATTCTTATCATAGGATCGGGTTTATTTTGTGAATTGTTCTTTCTTACATAAGAGAGTGAGTTTTCTTCTCTTATGTTTGGAAGATAATTTCACAACTGAGAAAATACTCTTTTAGAGATTTAGAAAGGAAGCCAATTACAAAAAATAAAAAAAAAAGATGCGCAAAGCGCCAAAAAAAATGAAAGATGCACAAACTGCATCAAAAGTGAAAAGATGCGCAAAGCGCCAAAAGTTAAAGATACACAAAGTGTATCAAAAGTGAAAAGAAGCACAAAGTGCCAAAAATTACAAAACTGGCATAAAATGAGCCTAAAGTGAAAGTGTAAATGGCTTGCCTTTCTTGGAAATCTCTAAATCTCAGAAAACTCATGTGTCCTTTGATATTTTTGATACTTGAGTTTGAAAATGATGACTTTGAATTCATATTATGCATTAATATTCTATTAGATATAAAAATATTCTTAATGCAAGAAGACAGAGAATATTCAATTTCTTTATCTAATTTAAATCTTTTTGGATTAGATTTCAATTCAAACAATGCTTATCTAAGGGAGAGAACCCAGTTTAGCTTGTAGGGAGCTTGACTTGGGTTAGCAAGTTTTAAACCCCTAACCTTTTTGGGTTTAGATGGAGTCAACTTACTCTTTACTAAGTTTTCAAATTTGGTTCCATTTGTTATTTTGATTGGGCCAAAATAATCAAGAGGTAAATCTTTCATTTTGGAAAATAATACTCTTACTCTTTGATAAAATTTCCCCTCTTTGAAAAAAAATTTATGTGAAACAAATTTATCTCAACTAATTGGTGAGTGTTTGACTTCTCTTAGTGGCTCCACTATTGAGTACATTTAAATACTCACCTTACTCTTTTGAAAAATTCATGTATGAAAAATTTCGGACCCTAACATTTGATTATAAATCACTCTTATGGACTGATGTGATTCTTCCCTTGATTGCACTCTCATTCTCTTTTGAATCTTGGTTGTTTTGAGTTGTGATTGTTTTGCTTACAAACAACCATTTGATGTGCATTTTATTCTCTTAATATCTTTTTGTCGCCATCTCTTGTTTGGGAGCCACTCTCCCATTCAAGTAGCTTGTTTTGTTCACTTGTTTGGGAGCCACTCTCCCATTCAAGTTGTAGTCTTTGATCACTTGCTTGGGAGCCACTCTCTCATTCAAGTTGATGGTTCTGTTCACCTGCTTGGGAGCCACTCTCCCATTCAGGTCGTTGTTTTGTTCACTTGTTTGGGAGCCACTCTCCCATTCAAGCTGTTGGTTTTGTTCACTTGTTTGGGAGCCACTTTTCCATTCAAGTAGCTGTTTGTTTTGTTCACTTGTTTGGGAGCCACTCTCCCATTCAGGTTCTGATTTCATTTCTCTGTTGGGATTCATCCCATTGGATCTTTCTATTTGTGATTGTTCTATTGTGTCATTTCTCATATTGGTATCATATTATCTTTGCCTTGATTTTTCATGTGGTTATTCATCTTCATTCAATGTCATTCCTCTTCTACGGACAGACCCGTAGGAGAGATTTTCTACTCGATATTTCTAGTGGATTCCTATGTTCAGGAAGTCCCTGTTGACACTCCATTTCCTTTTCACTCCTTGTTTTGCCGTTTCGAATATGGCCAGGCGAACATCGAGTAGTCCTCATTCACCGTTGCGAATGTGGTCAGGTGAATGTTGGATCCTTTTTCTTCTTTTGTCTTGCCGTTGCGA
>NW_021318693.1:3621567-3667235 GCF_001605985.2 Dendrobium catenatum
CCTTTATGTATTTTCTTTTCTTTTAGTTGAGCCTTTAGTCTCTTTAAGGACTCTTTGTAATCGCATTTTTAAATAAACATGTAAGCCCTTATAGTGGGTTTTAACCCTTAACCTTTAACCCTTAACCCTTAAACCCTAAACCCTAAACCCTAAACCCTAAACCCTAACCCTAAACCCTAAACCCTAAACCCTAAACCCTAAACCCTAAACCCTAAACCCTAAACCCTAAACCCTAAACCCTAAACCCTAAACCCTAAACCCTAAACCCTAAACCCTAAACCCTAAACCCTAAACCCTAAACCCTAAACCCTAAACCCTAAACCCTAAACCCTAAACTCTAAACCCTAAACCCTAAACCCTAAACCCCAAACCCCAAACCCCAAACCCCAAACCCCAAACCCCAAACCCCAAACCCCAAACCCCAAACCCCAAACCCCAAACCCCAAACCCCAAACCCCAAACCCCAAACCCCAAACCCCAAACCCCAAACCCCAAACCCCAAACCCCAAACCCCAAACCCCAAACCCCAAACCCCAAACCCCAAACCCCAAACCCCAAACCCCAAACCCTAAACCCCAACCCTAAACCCTAAACCCTAAACCCTAAACTATAAACTGCTGAATTTTATTCTTTATCTATTTTTTCTAATTATGATATTTTTCGTCTGTTGAGAGATTTTATTAGGCTAGATAAATCTGGTTTACCTTACTTGAGGAAATAGTAGTTTGAAATATTTTTTTGTTGTTAGGAGGTGTTGTTTTGGTGGTTTTAATTTTTATTGGAATCCTTTTAGTTCTCTTCTCTTTAGTTATTGGGGTATGTGGGCTACTTTGTTTGTCTTTGGTTGTTTTGGTTGTTCGGTTTGGTGCTCGGATCATAGTGCTGTTGGTTGAGTGTTTGGTTGTTTTATGGGGTTTTTTTTCGATTTGAGGGTTGTTTGTGTTTCTTCTTGGTGGGTGCTTTCTGTTAGGTGTTGTTGGGTGTCTTGTAATTTGTGAAGTTCTGGAGGTTGATAGTTTTGGTCTGTTGTTTTTTAGTGGTTTGTTGTTGCGTTGTGCTTAAGAGTTGCTGGTATTAATCAGATTCCTTTAAGTATTTGGCTAAATTTCGTCATGCTCTTTAAGGTGATTCTTTAGGGTGGGTAGATTGTTATAGCCTATATGTTGACCCAGTCAAATAATTTTTTTCAGAGTTATTATGTGTTTAAATCACAAACCGTTTTCACCATAGCATATATATTATAATATTTTAATTACACAAAAAATTTACATAATTTTCAAGCACTGGTGCATATCCTTAAAAAATTGACACAAATTGGTACTAGTGGGGATTTTGGGACTGTTAGGTATTTAGTCCGCAAGAAGATTTCACCCAAAATTTTTAAATAAAATGAACTATTTTATGAATATTTTGCTATAATTTTGAAACCCCAAAATGATTTATATGAATTTTATACTAAAAAACAAAATAAATTATATAATTATATCATTTTTATTATAAATATCTTATTCCATTAGTTTTTATTAAAAGGTTTTTTTTCATTTTCCCTCAAATAGGCTAATAGAGAGAGTTTAGGGAAATAAGAGAGGAAAATATGAGTGTGAGACAGATCAGCATTCTTTTAGGTTCATATTGTTTTTATTTTAGCAATTCTTTTGTACTCGGGCTAGAGTAGTTGTGATATGATTGTATATATCCTGAGCAGTATATGCGTTTTTTTGGAAAATGAATACAAATGTACATTTATGTTTTGAATTATAAAATTTATTATTATTTATACTGATAGATTTTATTAGATAGCTTTGGTTTTCATTTTTTTAAAGATAAAAAATAGTTCTTTCAAATTAGATTATGTGACATCACATTAGCTATCTCAAGCTTGGATTTACCTATGAAGAGCCAAATTTTAGTCATCATTCACTAGATTCTTCATACATGTTCCTTAGACTCATTAGAAAGCGACAAGTTCTAAAGGAAGAGGTGCCTTCCATAAGTTAGCATAAGGGAGGAGATAAGTTTCCTTAATCCCAAACACATTGATTTTGAGAAGATTCTTAAGTCAAATTTTACTCACTTCTCCTTACACATCTTATTTCGTCAAATTCCTAAAAGGACTCTACACTTGACACATTTAGAGAAAAATGAAACTCATTTTTATTTGACATCATTAGAAAAGTTATTAAACTTTCATTAATACATGGACATTATGAATAACATAAAGATGACTAAAAAAACACTTCGAATTGAATTTTTTTTTTTTTTTTAGGTTGGGGGGGGGGGGGGGGGGGGGGGGGGGGGGGGGGGGGGGGGGGCGAGAGAGAGAGAGAATAAAATTAAATTCATCTCCACTCCACGTCTTAGGTACCTCTTTTTTCATTTGTATTTGTAGTTGATTGAATACAGGGTATTTGAGATTCTAATCTGGCCCTTGGCGAGTACATGATCATATTTATTTTTCTAATTCATTTGTATCATTTACTCGATTGTAGAATATAGTGTATAAAAATTATCTAGTATAGGATAAGCTACACTTAAGAGATAATTAGGCAGTGCCCAATTATCATACTCAAGATTTCTTGATTGATAGTCAAAACTCACAACCAATAAGTCAAAATGAGTTGCTTGATTATACAATAGTGAATATTCTTTCAAGTAACATTTTTTATTGAATTTATATTTTAACTTTTTAATGAGTATATCATTTTGACCATTAAGTTTTTATTGGCAAGGATATTTTTTTCGATTCGGCTGTTACTGCGCTCTAAATAGGATTATGATTCGTTAAATCAACCCATCGAGTTCGTCGTCGGCTTTTTCCCAGTCTCTTTGTTACTCAGCCCCGACCGACGAGGGAGGAGCTCCAAGTGTCACGTCTTCTTTCATTTCGACAGATTGCCTGCTTTCCTTTCGTTCATCCCGTAATAATTTCCTTCAATTCGACGTTTCTTACTCGGTCAACTCCGTTATCGTTTCCTCAAGAAAGGCTTGAATTTTAGGCAAATGGACTTCTACTGATGCTAATGAACTAAAAAAACATAATCGCAGCAATGGTTACGAGGAAAGTTGGCAAATATGAGGTCGGGAGAACTATTGGAGAGGGTACTTTCGCTAAGGTTAAGTTTGCAAGAAACACCGAGACTGGAGAGGCCGTTGCAATGAAAGTTCTCGCAAAAAGCACGATCCTGAAGCATAGGATGGTCAATCAGGTGCGTACATCCGCCTGCCTTATTATCAATTTCAGGGTTTAGGATCGTTTGACTATAATTCCGTGAGTATATATTTTTCGCGGAGTTGCCTAACATTCATAAATTTATTTTCTTATAAAATTAACACTATTGAACTATCAAATCGATGTATTTGCACACGCCATCATAAGAGCATTAGGAATTTGCCAAATACAAAAAATACGTTCTAAGATTTTATTATGAATTTTAATATTTAGGTAAAAATGTGACAAATGGAGTTAAAAAGATGTTAATTTTGATATGATTTATACATTATCATGTCATATAAATAATATACATATTTAGTTATTAGGTATGTTAATATATAATAATTTTTTGATATGCATGTAATCTCCCTATGTACAATTTGCAATAAAATAAACTTTGTGGCAGAAGTCATGTGTTAAGGTTTCTTTTTTTCTATCTTTATTTGTGTTTAGCCTTTATATTGAAAGCAAACTTAACTAAACAATACGCAGTGCCATTTACGATTGGCACTGGGCATGAAATGTAGAAAAAGCGCACTTTTTATTGATATATGTTGCGTGCTTTTTGTTTGTGAGGTTGAAAAACGGAAGCCCATCAAGTTTGGATTCTTTGAGTATCACTGCACATGCTTGAAGCTTATTTAAGATGTGTTTGGTCTATGGATTCAATGGTAGACAGAGACGTTAATTTTATGTTTCATACAACAAACGATTGCTTTAGGCAGAGGGTCATGCATTGTTTTCAAAGTGCATTGAGGAATACAATACCCGTTTTTTCCTTTTTTATTAAAGCGCAAAGGTCTGAGCAGATCAACTTTTTTCTATACACTCATGACTTTAATATCCTATATGCATATGCTATGTGTAAAATACTTATTTTACTATCGATAAACTACATCAAAGAACACTTTTCTATGCATAAAATAAGAAAGCCTGCAGCTTTGAATGATATCTTTCCAGGGAAAAGGACAAAAATGCAGACATCCTAGGCAGTCTTGGAGGTTCTTTATCAATACCTGAAGAGGATAATCCATGAAGGCCGATCATGTCTATGAGAAAATTATCCTGCCATCACTTAGCAGCTATGAAGTAGGCTAAACAACTAACAAAGCAGGCATTGAAGTATCTTCACTAGTCCTCACGGGGACATGCTACATAATTACATTGACAGCAGATGATTACATTACATAAATAAATGAGACAATACTTTAAATCAATGTTTTAGGAAATAATGAAGCAAATTAACATAAATCATAGGAGCCACAAAACCATAAACTATATCATACCTGAAGTCCTGAACAACAACAACATCAACACACATTCTCCACTCATCTGACATCTTTTTAGTTTTCAAAATAATATTAAAAAATTAGTAAGCCAAGAATTCCTTCATCTCCTAAGCATTTTCAGACCTCTGTTGGAATATCATTAGATACATCAGCTTTTCCACATTTCATTTTCTTTAAAGCCTCTTTAACTTTGATTTTTTTAATACGTCGATAAAAATAAAAATATTTATTTTCACTTGGGATGCTAAGGTCACAAAAGTCAATCACATTCTCACAATCTTCATTAAAAAGTTTAGCAAAATATCTCATCCACCTTTGTTGAATATCCTCTTCTAATAAAAATAATTAAAAGTTAAAAATTTTGAATCACATATCGCTTTTTTAGACTCCTTACGAACCTCTTTATATCTTTCTAAGTTATTAGAATTTTTAGAAGAAATCTTTTTTTGAACATTTTGATCCCACCACCAACTATTTTAATTATTAGGAGCTTTTTTCTTTAATATTCCATGCACATCTTTTGCAAAATTTTTAATATCACTAATTACTTTTTCTCACATAACATTAGCTTCCTTATGCACAGAAAAAATCTTAAGATTTAAAATCTTACTTTCAAAAAAATTTTATCAATATTCTTTAAATGCCCCCTTCTAATCCTATAACAATGATTTACATATTTTTTATTTTTTGTCCAAAACTAATAAGCGATGTTGGGTACATAAAATTCCACTCAAAATAACTTTACAATCTTTGCAATCTAAAGGATCTATTTTTCTTATAAGAAAATAATCAATCTAAGTTTTGCTATATTCCTTCTTATAAGTGATGAGATGCTTATCTCTTTTATTAAATAATGTATTAGCAATTACAAAATCATAAGCTAAAGAAAAATCTAACAAGATCTTACCACCTTAATTAGACGCTCCAAAATCATAGCCACCATGAATATTTTTAAAATCATCCATATCTCTACTAACATGTCCATTTAAATCTCCTCTAAGGAAAACTCTTTCTTCAAGAGCTATCTTTTGTATCAATACTTTTAATTCATTCAAAAATTTAATTTTGAACACATATCTTGACCTACATGAGGTGTATAAACACTTATAATATTAATAATCTTAGCATCAACAATAATCTTTAAAGCTATAATTCAATTTCTAATTCTATTAATTTTTATGATATTATCCTTCAAACACTTATCCATAATCACACATACACCAATTTTTAGTATGACTCCTATCAAAATAGTATAGTTTAAATCATGAACTATCAATTTCCTTAGCCTTATATCTAACTAATTTAATTTCCAAAATGCATAGAATATTTATCTTCCTATGAATCATAATATCTATTAATTTCATTAATTTGCCTGTAAGGGAACCTATATTCCAAGTTTTTATCCTAATTTTAGTTTCATGGACTAGCTTCTTTGCATACATTCGTCCATGATATGAGAACTCTTGCCTATTTAACATTACAACCGAGCGTCGGTGCAGCGGCCATTGCACACTTGTCACTGAATTCAGGCCATACAGTGCGTCGCTTCCAAAGAACTCCCTAGTATTAATATAATGTATTAGATTATTCATGTCATGATTATTCGATAAGTTTTACATTAGTTTTCAACTACCTATGACAACACTCTACTGTTCTCATCCAAGATTTGGGGCTTGGCAACAGCAGTTTTACTTGAAGTCCTAAAAATCATACAAAATCAGAGAAGTACATGCACAAAGAGAATAACAAAGTTAATTAATCATCATTCTACATCCTCTCTTTCTTTCTTATAGTGTCCATCACCATTACATAGAATTCCCATTTTCTTCCCATCTCCCTTTTTTTTCTGAATAACAATTGAAACCAATGAATTGCTCTTGATGTGGTCTCAAAGAAAATCTCTGATCAAACTCTTGCTTCAACTTGCAGTCATTATCACTTGAACATTCCTATCTTGCATCATTAATTTAATTATCCATTCAAAACACTCTTCAATTTAATATATAAGAACATCTCTCGGATTCAATCTTCATTCTAAAGCTTGATTGTATTTCTTGAACACATGTTCATTAAATTCTTTTATCCAAGCCATTTCTCCCTTTTCTCTATTCAATCATCATCATCATTAGACTTGACCAATTTTTAAAAACAAATTGTATCCTCATTTACGTAATGAGAAGTGCTATTTGAGGTGTTAAACTAGTCTTCTTAAATCTTTATGAACAACTTCTATCTATGTTATCTTAGTTCTACCCTTTATCCTTCTTAATCATTTAAAACCAATGATACATTTTCTACCTTTTATTGTACATGTCCAAATTGCCTAGATCAAATTTTAACTTTCATATATCCAACAGTTGCCATTCCAGCCATTTCTTAATTTCTTTTTTGTTTCCTAGTTTTTCAACAAATCCACCCTAATTTTGTCATTTTTCTCCCCACTCAACTTAGATTTTAACAAGATTTTGTTGCCCAACACTTAGATATCTACAACATCATCGACCTAATTAGAGTTTTTTTAATTTAACCTTTAAATTTCGGTGATATTCTCTTATTACATAACAATTTAGAGACAATTCTCCTTTTTTATCATCAACCTTAACTCTAGAGATCATATACTCACCAGCATCTGGATTCTTTTATATAAAAAAAAATCTAAGATACTTCAATATATCACACTTATATATCAATTTATCCTCTAGTAATATTGATTGATAATTAATAATATCACTCCTACTAAAATGACATATCATTTTAACAGTCCTTATTTTACTAATTCTAAACTCTATTTCTTCAAAATAAAATTTCCATTGTTCTAATAGTTCATTTATTTCAATTGGTGTTTCACCTACTAGAACTATGCATTTATAAAAACCATGTAACAAGGCACTTGATTTTGAATATTCTTTATAAGCATTTTCATAACCAATACAAAAGCTATAGAGTTAATATTGATTATTGTTCTAATCTTATTTTAACTGAAAACTCTTTGATCTCTTCTCAGTACTTCGAATACTAGCCAATGTTCTGCATACATTTTCTTAATAACTTCTATATACCTTTGACACAAAACTTTCTATCGTATTGTACATTTAATCAATTCCAACACCCTTAGATAATATGCTTTCTCAAGATTAATAAAAACTATATTGAAATCTTTTCTTTGCTTTTGTACATTTTAATTGTCTAAAAAGATATCTTTCATATTAGATTTTCTTATCATGTTTATTTAAAATTAACATTATTTTTCTAAATATATATTCCATTACTCTCTCCCATAGTTTTATTGTATGACTGGTAAGTTTGATTCATTTATACTTAGCATAATTTTGAAAGTCTTTTTTTCTTAAATATTTACACTAAAGTGCTTCTTCTTGATTCATTTGACAATCTTAGCCTTTAAAATTTCATGAAAAAGATTTTTTAAGCTAAGTATTTCAGTATCTCTCGTTTATCACATTTCTTACTCATTATACTCTTTTAAACTAATTTCTTCATTAAAACACTCATTTAATAATTTCTCAATGTAGAATTTCTATATTTTCTTGGTGATTTTGTTATTAATTAAGATCCTATTTTCTTCATTTCTATTACTTCTTACTTAATCAAAGTTTCCAATATTTTATCTTTTGCTTTAGCTATTTTATATATCACATTTTTTTCCATAATACCAAGCCTATTATACAAATCATAAAAAAAAGTAGCTTTTATTTTTCTCACTACACTCTTTGCAAGACTTCCAGCTTTCTTACAATTATTATAAGTCCTTAAAATAATCTTTTGTATGCTCTCATTTCATCATTAGTCCCTTTATTTGTGTATTTTGAAAATTAGAATGAGAAGAGAAAAGAGTTATAAAAGTGAGATTTTCTGATTGAATTTAATTCTCTTTTTTTAATAAAAATTGATGAGAAGCTATTTATAAATAAGTGGATAAACAACTATGAAGACAATAAATAAATATGAAAGTATTCTTTAATTATGTAATTTAAAGTTAATTATGTAATAGAAATGAATTGTTACTTTCCATAGATTGTTGGATTGTTGTAGATGAGCGATTGCTGGATTTTTAAAGATAAAAAACTGCTGTCCATGGATTGTTGGTTTTGTTATTGATGGAAGGGTGTCCGGTAGATTTAAGATTATTTCAGCACTCCCTCACAAGTTAGGTTGTATATGTTAATCATTCCAAAATTATTGATTAGATTATTAAGACTTATTATGGGTAAAGCTTGGTGAGCATATCTACAATTTGTGAATCTATTGAAACATAATTTAGTTGGGATGATATATTTTCAAACTTTTTTTGATATAAAATGCTGGCTTATCTCAATGTATTTATTCCTATCATGATGGACTAGATTTTTGTTAATACTTTTGGTAGCTTAGTTGTCACAATATACTTTTATAGAGATTTTTTCTACTTGATAGTTTGATTCTTCTAACAATATTTTTAACCACATTCCTTTACAAATATCAAGTGCCACTATCTTGATTTCAGTTCCAACACTATTTTTGGCAACCAAAAATTGTTTTATTGCTCAATGTAACTACTTTTCCTAGTGCATGAGGACAATAGTCTGAGGGGGAACTTAAATTTGATGCGTCTCCCACTCAGTCAATATCTGTGAAAATTTTAACTTATTGGATGACTTTCTATATAACACGTCATTTCTTTGTACCGTTTTAAAGTGCCATAGAATGTGGTTAATAGCTTTCTATGTGGTCTTCTTGCTCATGTGTTGGTTTACAACACCAACATGGAATTAAATACATGAGGGGTGGGAGAGAGGTAAATGATTTAATCGCACAAGGTCTTGTTACCTAACTTCATCAATGAGAATGCCAAGTAATACTTAATTTCTTGCTAAGTGATCTACATTTATGTTTCTTGAAGTAAACCAAGAATATAGTTCATTTGGGAAATAACGATACCTTATTTTAATTATGCCACTTTCATACCAAGCAAGTATGTTGTTAATTTGGTTAGCTCTTCATCGAAATCATGTGCAAATATAATATTGTATACATATGTGGTTAGAATACTGATTTTTTTCATATGTGGTGAGAGCTTTGTAAAGATAGTGTGATCAGCTTGCACTAAGTGTGCTCACACTTTTCAACATATTTGAAGAATATGCCAAACTAGGCATGAGAGATTGTTTGAGGCTATATAGAGCTTTTATGCATTTGAATGTCTTATTGGTATTTCTTTTTTTTTAAAATCTATGTGGATTCTCCATTTATAATTTCTCTTCAAAGTCCTCGTTAAGACAAGCATTGTTAAAATCAAGTTGATGAATAGGTCATTACAATTTATCTTTAGAAAGAGCAAAACTCAAGTTGTGTTGAGTTTGCAACATGAGAAAAGGCTTCTTGATAGTCAGTACTCATTACCATAGGTTTGGGTGTATTTTTTGGCAACAAGTCGGGGTTTAAATTTATTCACGTTTCCATTTGCTTTATATTTGACTATAAAGATCCGTTTGGTTCAAATTAATTTTCTTCCAAGTTCACAAACTTCCGACGTATCATTCTTTTCTATGACTTAGATCATTACAGGCTTGTTTCAATCATTATTTGAGAGCTTCATGAACATTGCTGGAAATGTCTAGTTTATCAAGAGAAGTGGAAAAAACACAAAATCCAGATGAAATTCCTTTGTAAGTCTCGAAATCATAGATTGTGTTTTTGTGAATGACCTTTACGCTTTTAAGGCAATAAGGAATTGGAGATCAGTATCATTATTTATGAATTTATCCTCATTAGTTTGTATTTTATGTATCCTTGAAACATGATTTGGGTTCTTGGGTGTGTTTTGGGATATGTTGATTACTTCCCTTTTCGGTTTTTCTTTTTAGCTCATTTGCATAGGTTGTGTTTTGACAATGTAATTAAGGAATTTGCTATTCTAATAAGGATTTGGTTGGTAGGTGCAATGCAATAGGTGCAATGGGAAATGGTTGTTGCTTGTGGGTTTGATGGGAGAGGATCGTAGGTGATGAAATAAGTTCTGTCCTTAAAATTTTTGTTCTCGAACTTCCTTTCCTTGAATTTCAGATATGGAGTAGTAAAGTTGGTTTTCAAGGAATGTTACATCCAAGAAACTATAAATTTTTTATTGATTGAAGAATAGCATTTTTACTCTTTTTTATTTTGGCAGTATTCGATAAAAGTCATCTTTTATGGATTTATGTTTTATTGGATTTGATGTGAAACAATCAGGAGTTACTCGAGGAAATTAAAGAGAGCAGATTTAACAAAATAATCCCAAAATAAATTTATTACTTATAACAATAATTGATCCTGAGAATTTTTAGTTTTTAACTTGCTTAGGCAAAGAAGAGCGAAGTCGGTTAACCAAACAATTTAAGAAAATGACAAGATCAATTGTAAAACTACGACGATAAACAAGAATCCGCGATTTAATAAAGAGAACTTTCACCTTTGGAGCCCATACGCTCAACTAGTAGTCTAGACTTTAGCGGAAGAAGAGTCTCCACATTAGAACCGAGGTCACTCCGAGGAAGAAGGAGCCTAAGATCGTCGTTCTTGGATAGGTGGCCGAAGTGGTGGAGGATGACGGTCGTCCAAGGATGATCCAACGTCCCTTTGTTCTTTGCTTGTCGATCACATCCACTAAGGTGTAATGGATACGGTCGATGTAATCTTCAATGGTATCGTCGAAATCGAAGCCCACGTCAAAGAACGGTGATTGGAGGATGTTAATTTGATCTTGGTCATCATACACAAATCCAAAGTTCGGCTCAGCCATGCATCCTCGCCAAGGGTTGAATGAGTACTCAGGATGAGAGAGGGAGGAGTCACGGTTTGGAGGAGAGAGAGGGGGTGGGTGAGGTTATGAGGGGAAAAACTAAAATCTGAATTTTAGATCAGATTTCCAAAAGTGAGGAGGGATTAATTTCAGTTTTCAAAATTTGAAATTGAAATTAATTTATGAGGAAAGGGATTAAGGAAGTAATAAAAGAAAATTAAAAGGGGAGAGAGAGGAGGGAGGGCCGGCCATGTAGAGAAGGGAGAGGTTTGAGATTTAAGTAGGTGGGGACCACTAGTAATTAATCAAAATCTGATTTTTAATTTCGGATTTTAATTGTCTCATGTAACTCCCTAATTTTAATTAAAATTAGGAGGGAATTTGAATTTCAGAAGAGTGTAACTTCCCTTAATTAATTCTCTAATTTAATTTGACTTAATTAGGAAAGTCATTAAGGGAGGGAAATTCAAAATTCAAGGAGGGAGAGAGGGGGCAGGCGGTAGGGGCTCATGGGTGGCCGGCGGCAAGGGGTCTTGCAGGAGGCCGGTGGGCTGCTGGGCGGAGGGCTAGCCGGCGGGAGGGGCTTTGTAGGCCGGCGGGTGGGCTTTGCAGGCCGGCGGCTTGGACGGCTCCAAGGGGTCGGCAGCAACAATATGAGGGGAAGGGAGGAGGTAAAAAAAATCTGAGGATTTGCATTGCTATGATTTCACTCACCTCTTTTATCTTCAAAATCGGATCTTCACACAATAAACTTGGACGAAATCTATAACTCACAAAGAGATCTAGTTTCTCCGTCGAACTCACTAAGAGATCTAGGAGAAGTACACTCACAAAGAGAACTTCTATTACATGAGAAAAGGGCCATATATATAGGCCACCAAAAGACAAAGAAAATAAAAGACTAAAATGCCCCTTGGGCTACAATAGCGACTAAATACCCACAAGGGCAAAAGCGAAAAAACATAAAAATAAAATAAAATAAACTACTACATAAAATGACAAAAATACAACTCATGATCGTGGCCGTCGATCTCCGGCATCTCCTGATGGTACATGTGTCGAAATCGCTGACGATGTCCTCATCATTCTCCCCAGGTGGGAGAAAACTCGACCCCGTCGAGTAGATATCTATGGAGCCCTCGTATAACTCTAGGAGATCTGGGTCTAGGCTCTGTAGCTCGTTCCTGTTAATCCAAGTATCCTCTATCTCCGGTGTCCCTTTCCTATGAACTAGGTATCTTCGGCGCCCACCTTCCTTTGTGGAAAATGACTTCATCATCTAGTATTGCTTTGATCGTCTCCGCTATAGGTGAGTAAGGTAAATTGGGGAGTGGAGATGGGTTGGGGATCTCACCAGGTGGGGTCACACAAGGCTGATTTAAGGAGTGGATTTTGGTGTTAAAATTCAGGTCCTTCCAAGGTTATTAGGTCTTCTATATTAAATGTAGGATTCAAGTTAAAGCCTCAAGAGAGGTCCAGTACGTAGGCATTACTATTAACCTTTGATATTATCTTAAATGGTCCGGTGTTTCGAGCATGCAGCTTCTTTACGGTGCCCGGAAAAAATGCTCCAGACGGACCCGTACCATCACAAAGTCTCCAACTTTGAATTCTTTGAACCTTCTTTTGTTATCAGCAATAATTTTAAAATGGGTATTACTTTGTTCAATTTTCTTTTTAATTTCGTTGAGTAACTCCTGAAGGTGAAATGCAGATGCAAATGCAAGAGATCGGGTGTGCATGATGAATGAGAAGACTCATGAGCTTACAAACAAAGTTTTAAGCATAGACACATTAGGAAGACAACAGACTACAACACACACAACATACTAACTCACACGAACATATAGCTAGAAAAGGTGGAGGAGTCACAAAGAGGGGTTTTAAAGTGTTCGGTCTAAGGGAACTGGTGTATGGGGAGGAATGAAGACACTCTTAGCTACCAGGGCACTTCTATAGGTAGTTTCAGTTAGGGTCGATAGCAGTCTCCTAGTGGGGGTAGTGTCATCGAACAAATTCATCCAACTAGGATAGAAGTGGTCCTTATCCTGGTAGGATGAGGCGATAACGGGCAAAATGTATGAATCAGGAATGACACACTCTGCTAAATGTAAATCTAAATGAGCGGCTCTAAAATTAGGTTCTAAAGCAACAAGAGGAGGCTCATTGTTCAAATCAGGATTAAAAGCTTTCAGAATCAAATCATTATCTTCCGAACTCATAGTACTATCAGGATAACTGGGTTCAGGGTCAATTAAATCGTGAGTTAAATTAGGTAGTAAGTTTAGTTGAGCCACTTCCTACTCGATATTATTATCATCACAATTACTCAAAGTCAACTCAGTAGGTGATACAACTAAATCATGATCTTCCAAATTTAAACTCAAAGTGTTCGAAGTCCGATTGGCTTCTTTCGAGATCACATTACTATCATCCAGGCATACTTTGTCCAAAGACTTATCCTCAAAGGGACTAAGATCGGGGTGGGTTAAGGTGTCGATTTTTAAAGGTTCTAGCTTTCCTAGCTCAGGGTTTAAGTCATTTTGGGAGTCTGATTCAACCACTTATGTTCCATCCTCAACGAATTCTTCGTCATTAGTGACATCACTAGCATCCACGAAATGGATGCACTCAGCCTCAGGTTCAGGGAATCTCTTCTTCTTAATGTCTTCCTTTATTATAATATGAGCTTGTGCATGTGCCCGTGTTAAATTTTGTGCATGTGTGCGCATGTTCCTAACTTTGTTCTCGTTCAGCAGTAATCCCTATATGACTTATTTTTTTGTTCTCAGATTAGGAGAGAAATTTCCATCATGAAAATCGTAAGACATCCCAACATTGTCAGGCTGCATGAGGTGTGTTATCCATTGTTTCTTTCTTTGACGATATTATTTGACTAATATATTTATAGGATTTAGCTTGTCTCTCAGGTACTTTTATCTTCCTTCAGCTTGCATGACCTGATACCTGTTCTCATTGTGCCTTTAGGTTTTGGCTAGCAGCACAAAGATATACATCATTCTGGAATTTGTCACTGGAGGAGAACTCTTTGATAAAATTGTAAGCCTTGCTGATTATGGAGTTACATTTCAGTTAATTCTCGTAATTTGAATTTGATCATTACTTGCGGATCCAAATAAACTTTTGGTGTCTAGTAAGCTTTTGCAGAGGAACTCATGAATTTCCATCTTGTAATGAATTTCATTGTGAATTATCGCATTTTCTTTAATCATGCTATATATTCTGGACAAATGCATATTAAGCTTTTAAAATGCTTTTTATCTTTGTTATGTTGTTCAAATTCATAGTTAAAGCATGCTTTTGTAAGGAGCCCTACATCTTGTCTGTGACGTAAGTAGGTGCATAAACAACAATAGATTCAAAGGAATTGTATTGGATAGTGGTTCCAACTTCTTTTGGTATTTATAACAGCCAAGAAATGAAGGTGTGCTCATCCACCCAATTGTATGGGGAATGGTGTTTGATGTATAAGTGAGAGATGGGTTCAATAATCAAATTATGATATCACCCGTACTTTACAAATGCTAAAACATAAGAGGGCATTGCATTTCAATATACCAAACTCTTGATCATGATTATGATGCTTTGGAATCAACACTTGAGGGAAGCTAGAGAACACTTAATGCTTTGTCAATACAGGTGCAAAAGTTTATGAGGGTTGTATTCTAAAGTTCTTGACATCCGAGAAATTTGACTTGGGGTTGAGAGAAATTTAGATTTTCATTTTACTTAGTTTATGAGGGTTGTGAGAATACGATTGACTTTAGTGATCTTAACATCCTAAATAAAAAAATACATATTTTTATTTTTATCATCGTATTAGTAAAATCGAAGTTAGAGAGGCTTTAAAGAAAATAAAGTGTGGAAAAGTTGAACCTGATGATATTCCAATAAAGGTGTGGAAATGCTTAGGACATGAAGGAATTTCTTAGCTTACAAAATTTTTTAATATTATTTTGAAGACTAAAAAGATGCTAGATGAGTGGAGGAGTGTGTTGGCTCCTATTTTTAAGAATAAATTGATGCACAAGATTGCACGAATTATAGAGGAATTAAGTTAATGTGTCATACATTGAAACTATGGGAGAGAGTTATTGAGAATAGGTTATGACGTGATACTAATATTTTTCAAAATCAATTTGGATTTGTGTCGGGTAGGTCTACTATGGAAGCTATACATTTATTGAGAGGTTTGATGGAAAAGTATAGAGAGAATAAGGAGGATCTATATATGATATTTATTGATTTAGTGAAAGCATATGATAAAATTCTAAAAGAAGTGCCCTGGAGAGTTCTAGAAAAGAAAGGTGTTAAGAATGCTTATATTTAAGTCGTTAAGAATATGTATGTAGGGACTATTACTTGTGTTCAAACACAATGTGATTTGACCAAGTATTTTCCTATTTCAGTTGGATTACATCAAGGATCAACTTTAAGCCCATATTTTTTTGCTTTAGTCATGGATGTTCTTATTAGACATTTGCAAGAGGATGTACTCTAGTGTATGCATTTTGCTGATGATATTCTTCTTGTTGATAAGATTAGAAAGGAAGTTAAAGGAACACTTGAATTATGTAGGTCAACCTGAGAGTCTAAATTTTTTTGTTTGAGTAGATCTAAAACTGAATACATGGAGTGTAATCTTAGTAATAATAGATTTAGTGTGGGGGGGGGGATTGTGACTTTGGGCGATCAAGTCATTAAAAAGAGTACATATTTTAGATATCTTGGATTTATTGTTCAAATTGCTGGTAAAATAGATGAAGATATTATCAGTAGAATTCAAGTTGGATGGTTGAGTGGAGTTGCAGCGGTTTTTGTGTGATAGAAAAGTGCCCCTCAAACTTAAGAGAAAATTTTGTAAGATTTTGGTGAGACCAATATTTTATGGCACACAATATTGATCATTAAAAGAAAAGCATAAAATCAAGTTCTATGTTGCAGAGATAGGATGCTCATGTGGATGAGCTGCTTCATTCTTGGAGACAAAATGCGAACGAGTATATACGTGAAAAAGTTATAGTAGTGCCATTGACAAATAATATTAGAGAGAGTTTCTTGGGTGGGGAATGGTGTTGAATCAGGTTCTGTGATGAGTGGCTTCTTTTTACTCTTAGAGAGCCTCCTTCGATTACCTTGCTCTCTTATTTACAAATGGTCCATGTTTAATTTTTTGAAGGTAGATTAGATATTAGATAAAATACTAATCAATATTTTTAACATAATGAGAACTTCATATTTGTTTTGAGGTTTCACATTAACATGATCCCTTATGATTAATTACCCTTCTCGATCATGAGATTAAATTTTTGATTAAGACAAATCAATAGATTCTACCACACTATATCTTAGTATTGACAAATTGGTAGGATATATGCTATTTACTTAGGTGGGGGAATAATGTTGAATCTGATTCTATTATCTCGAATTATCATGGTTCTTGATCTACTTATTTAATGAAGGTAATTGTTTCAACTTGATTAAATGATCATTTTCAATAAACACATATTACAACATCTAAGAAAGCCTCATAGATCTAGTGTGGAAGCTTGCCGGAGGGCCAATTTTTAGTTGATTGAGGGCTTTGTGCTTTATTTAGTGTGGTTTATGGCTCAAAACTCATCAACTTAGCTAGTGATAAACATTCGTGCTTAGGTTAACTGTAATAGTGTAGTTTCATCACAATTAAGCTGATTGCCCAATTAGGCTACATTCACTACGTCTTTATTAACATGAGATTTTTTGGTGTAATCATATGAATATACTTGATATTGTTGACCTGTATACGGCAGTCAAAATCAAATAAAAAAAAAAATTTTCGTACCTGTTCAGCGCCGACTCGCACGACTGCGGAAATCTCGCTCGAATCATCGCATCGTGCTCCGTTTGTCTTCGCACGACGACGTCTCGTCATGCACGATCGTCTCGACACTAAAATGAGACCGAGCCTCTCATTCTCGCTCTCTGGATTTTTCCCTCTCCTGCTCTCACTCTCTCACTCTCGCTGGCTCTCGCACGATCTCCCCCTCTCCGACTCCTCAGTGGTTGTTCGACTTCGCTGCCGAGACGACTTTCCCTTCTTGCCGAATCGGAAGTCACGACTCTTTGATCAGAAGACGAAACGGAGGGCTCTCGGCTTCGGCTCCTTCGTCGTTGAACGACTTTGCTCCTCCGAAGATCTCCGCCCTCTCAATAGGATCGGGAGTATGACATTTTGATCGGAAGCCATACAGGAGCTCGCTAGCTGCGATCGTGACTTTCTCCCTTTCGCTCTTACTCCTTCGCGGTCGATCGACTCCGCTCCTTCGTCGCCCCCTCCCCGTTGGACCGGAAGTTCAACATTTTGATCGGAAGAGGCAACGGGAGCTCACTGTCTGTGAAGATAACTCTCTGCCTTTCACGCCCTTCTTAGGCCGAATCCTGTGAAGCTGCCGAGCCAGAGGTAAAGGGGAGAGGAAGGATTAGTGCCTTAATTAAGTTTAATTAGGGTTGGTTTTAATTAATTATAATTAGTTTTAATTGTAATTATATTAATTAATTATATATGTTATAATTATTAATAATTAATTTTAATTAAAATAATTATAATTAATCTTAATTAATTATAGCTAATTTTAATTAAAGTTAATTTTTAATAATTAATACTTCTTTTAATTATGGTTAATTATTATTTATTAATTATTCCCTCGCCGAATAAGAAAAGCGCGCGGGGAGGCCGGGGCTGAATTTTCGGAGCCCACAGATATGAAGTTGACTGTCTGTAAGGTTTGGCCAAACTAGTGTGGAGAATGGTTGGGTTGCTTCTCTGATCACAAATCAACTATTTATTGCTTTTTTAGATTTTTTTGGTGAATATATAAAGGATAATGATTTAGATGAAAGCCTCTTTTGCTATGATCTTGCTTTGATTTATGTTCGAAATCTTGAAAGAGCCTGGAATGATTTATCTTGGAATGTGAGGGCATTTTGTGCTTAGAATGATCCCTTTTAGATATGATATGAATATACTTGATATTCTAGTTAGAGAGAGGGTGAGAGAGAGAGAGAGAGAGAGAGAGAGAGAGAGAGAGCGAGAGAGGGCACCAACTATGAGAGGGTTGACGACTAGAATTGGCAAAATGTGTGCTATGTGAGTGCAGGAACTACGAGAGTATGGGTGGGGCGTCCACATGTGTGGAAGTTTGGGAAGAGTTGAAGTGGGAGAGGTGAGGTTGCATCTGTTGCGAGGGATTATATTTTTAATTTAATTTAAGTTTTTTATGGTGGTCGGAAACTACCTAATTTCATATATAATTTATCTTTTCACCTCATAATTTTTTAAATTTATTAAATTGGTTATAATGATTTTTTTATTTTAAAAATTTATGATAATTTTTTATTATTATAATTTATTTTAATTATCATTATTATTATTCTCTTTTTTTTTTTTTTGAGAAAATCTGTATGTGTGTGAGGATGCCTTGCTCCGCAGAAAATTTATTCTACCTCTTAACTATTTTTTTTCCAACATTCCATATGTATTGGGGCAGTCAACTTGATTTCTCATGACATTGTATCTGTTACCTGCTACTGTCATTCCATTCCATTGAGTCGGCTTGTGGACACATGTAGAGGTTAACAATGACCTTTTTCCTTGGGTTGGTCATGTCTGTGCATCTCTCTTTTCTTGTCGATATTTTGTCTGACCATGATTCATTAAACGTTTCAATGTCTTATTGGGAGTGTATATTTATGAAGCTTAAATAACTTTTTGCAAAGGATGTATGAATGGGAGAGAGCTCCATCTTAATTCTTTTTAGCACGCTACTTCTTCATTCCCGTTAATCAACAACCGGAGTTTCCCATATTCGAATGTTTAAAAGTCTGGAGTTGAATTGTGAACATTAAAAGTACTTGCATCTTTAGAAGTAAAATCTATCCGTAAGTTGAGCATTGTCTTGATTTGAATCATTTTCAAGTGAACTATTTGTGATTAAGCATCTTGTATGTTACTAGTCTCTAATTTTTGATGGTATAAAGATTTTGATGCTCTGATTGTCTACAGTTTTGTGCTGTTGGAAATTTGCTAACATCTGCTGCAGATTCGGCGCTATAAATCATTTGTTATGATTTTATTTGAAATATGGTCGTTAAATTTCTCTTTCTTGGTGTACAGAATTTTCATTTTTTCCCATGCATAAATAGATGCATTCATTTGCATATGCATTCATTTACTTATGCATTGTTTCATTTAGAAGTTATTTGTTGCCCTGCTTTCCTGCATTAGATTAAGTAGTTAAGTGAATGTCATTTGTTCCCTTTCAAATAATATTGTGTTAATTGCATTTCAAAATCTTCAGGTTCACCAAGGAAAGCTTCCTGAGAATGAAACCAGGCAATATTTTCAGCAACTTATCGATGCGGTTGATTATTGTCATAGTAGGGGTGTCTTCCACAGGGATTTGAAGGTTGCTAGTTTTCTTGTGTATTTGGTTTGCCTTGCACTTTGGCGTAGTTCTTTGAACTACTAAATTCTAAGTTAAATGTGTAGCCTGAGAACCTTCTTCTTGATTCCCAAGGGAACTTGAAAATTTCAGATTTTGGCCTAAGTGCATTGCCTCAGCAGGTAAGTTTCAGTTATTTTATTTTTCTTTTCAAGTTTATTAATCCGCAGGAAAACTATGCTTCGACATATTGAAATGTTCCATTTTTCTCTAATTTATTTTTTGTTATGCTCCTCTGTTTTTGGCTTTAGGGGGTTGGCCTTCTTCATACAACATGTGGTACGCCAAATTATGTTGCACCTGAGGTACTTCTTAGCACCAGTTTACTTTCCAGGTTCATCTACCAGTTCTGAGTATCTTCTTTTGCAATGAATAATTGATATTTATGGACACTTTGGGTTAGATGATGGCATGATTCAGTCTTTCAGTAGTTTTGATATCATGAATGTCTGATTTGATTGACATCTTGGCAAGGAAACTGTAGTTGAGTATTTTTTAAAGGTCAATAAAAGGCATTTACCTATTGTAGGTACTCAGCCACCAAGGTTATGTTGGTTCTGCTGCCGATGTGTGGTCATGTGGAGTCATACTTTATGTTTTGATGGCTGGCTATCTTCCTTTCGAGGAGGCTGATCTTTCAACCTTATACAGAAAGGTTAGCTGACTATGTGCTATTCGGTTTGGCATTTTTTATTTATCCTATAAACTTGCATTTTCTATCATTTTCTGTGTGTGCATTGAATTCTTACGCATGGCAATATGAATCTGCTTTAATGATAGTTGTGCAAGTTGGGTAGCGTCTTCAATGTTCATGCTTAGGACAGATTTGCCCCTCTTGGTTTCCAAAAAAGCTTAATCTGATCTGGATCTAAGTAATGAGCTCAGATTTGTATTAAATCAACTAGAAAGTTGGTTCATTAAGTATCAGCTCTCTTATTGAGGCGATCCTCTTGGAAGCATGTTGGTTGTGCATTGTATTATAATGGATGTGTTACTTGTGTGCACTCGAATATGTCTTCATAGGTATTTAACAGGTACCCGACTGATCATGATAGAGGAGCTCGTTCTCAAAGGGGCCCACAGTGTGACTCACTTAATGACTTTAGAGGTGCTATTCGCTTGGAACTTGCAAAAGAACTCTCCTAGTGTGATCAATAGGTGCTATTTGCTCGAGCCCACCAAGGAGCTCCCCTTTTTACAGGGCAGATTAGAGATTTGTCATCCAACCAGCAGCTCGATACTCACCACGTACTTGGACCATCTCAATTACTTTCTCTCTTCAAGAGTGATCATCCTTACAAAGGATCGTCAAGCTTAGCTACAAGAAAGCCCCTATCTACGAGACCGCTTAGCTCATCTCACTGCAACATCTCTCTCGTCTCTCTCTTCCCATGTGACCTAAGATCTCTCATAGGAGTCGCCGATGACATCAATAAGCTTGTTTCTCTCAGATCGCCTTATCTCAGCACTTGCCTACAAACTCGACCCAGCTTACTTGACATTGCTAAACTTGTTCAGAGACCACTTGCTGGAGCCTTTCCGACTATGCCCTCTTTTCAGCCAATTAAAGGATGACACATGTCTAGGATATTTTTTTGTAGCATTATATAAGTATTTTGTGCAACATTGTACTTTTTTTGTGTAGTCTTTCTTGTAAACCTCAAAATCCTATAAATAAGATGTGATAAAGAGTAGTTTGGGACTTTTAGCTGATTTTAGTAGATCTCATACTGGTTTAAGACTCATAGATTTCTTTAGCTTTATATAGATTCTCTCTTCATCTCTAGTTTTCTTCCTAATCTCCATTCCCAAATAGGTTTTGACTCATTAGCTCGCCAGTTAGACCTACTAGTAAAGTCAAATGTCACCCATGAACATAATTGGATCCAGCATCCTCTTAGATGCGGTGATGTGGATTGATGCCACTAATAATAAGACAAGCCCTAATTGACAAGCGACTTTAGCAAGAGCTATTTATCAACATGGAGAATGCTGAGTACACCACTCATAGTGACTTGATGGAGATAGAAGAATGGATAATGAAGACAATTTAGAATGCCTTGGGTGGGCTCCAAGGGAGACCACGAAAGGAGAGAAACCATGAAGGTTCTTTTAACTTGGCAGTTCACCGTAAGAGATCGAGTAATCGAGCATTGACTTCCCACACCTATGTAGGATAATCTGAACTATTCTTCATAGGCTAGGAGGGTCGAGCCCGAGCTTGCCAATGCTTTCTCAAGAGAGATTTCTTAGGTTAGGCCACCTCCTATGTTCAAGGTGCCATACTTGGAGTCTTATATAGACAAGACTGGTCCACCTAAAGATCTATTAAATATCTTTTGATACTAGCAAAGGCATCTTGACATTCTGTCCCATTTGAAGCAGTTGTCTTTCTTCATCAACTTTGATAATGATTGATACCTACCTGACAGATTCAATATGAATCGCCGAATAAAAGCCAACTATCATTGCAAGGAGTGAAGTTGACAGAGCTTCTTTAGTGGCGGCTTATCCATGTGCTCCTTAATCTTATTGGGGTCAATTTCGATGCCTCGATGACAAATAACGTATTCGAGAAATTTCCCCGAGGAGACCCTGAAAACACATTTGAGGGAATTCATCTTCATATCGAACTTTTCTATCCTCTTAAATAGGGTTCTCAGATCTTTTAGGTGGTCTTTCTGGTCTATACTTGATGCATGCAAATTTCATTTTTTTTTATTTTTGAATTATTTTGTAATTTGAATTTTATTTTTTTGTGCTTTTTTTTTCTACCCTATAATGGAAGATAACCAATGATCATGTGTAGGTTGTGCTCTTTGACATGTCTTGCCTTTGGTGTGCTAGCTTCTTTGGTGCCATGACTTGTGGGTTGATTTTGATTTGACCCAAGCTCCTTAGGTTGGGTTGTTTCAGGTTTTGCTGCCTAGTAATGTTAGCTGTTGAGTTTTGTTGCCTTTTTCAGCTCATTATGGCTGCTGGCCGGGTTCATTCCCCCCTGTTTTGGCCCTTCATTTCCTCTGCTTGCCTAACTCCTTTTCGCCTGGCGCTGTCCGTTCAGTGGCTGTGTTCCGCTGCTCCTTCGTGTGCTGCTCCAGTCGGCTGCCTGTTGGCCTTTTGCCTCCCCTTTTCTGATTTGTTCAGTTGGCCAACTGTTTGGGCTGTTTAGCTCCCTCTCTTTCCCTATATATTGTGGCTGTTTTGTGACATTTGAGAGCTGATTTTGGTGAGTGAAAATTACTTAAACCTGAGGGTTTTCTTCTTAGATAGCTTGCGAGCTTTATCCATTTTCTCTTCTCCTCACTTTGTTTCGTCTCGGACTTCTTACCTAATTCTTCTCTCCACAAGTTTCCCCCCACTTGTATTTTTCTTCTCAAGCTCTTGAAAGTATTGTTTGCTGGTTTGGTAGCATTTGCCAGAGGAGTCTTGTGGTGGATGTTGGCCCAAAGTTAATGTGGTGGACCTTTGGTTTGCATGTCTTTAAGCACTTATCATCTTATCTACTATTTCGATGCATATGAGGTGACCACTAGTTGGTTGTATTGAGGGTATTTTGTTTTATTTTTATTTTTTCATTCATGGAGAGTTCTTGAAAAGAAAGGAGTTAATAATGCTTATATTCAAATCATTAAAGATATGTATGCAGGAGCTATTACTTGTGTTCAAACACAAGGTGGTTTGACCAAGTATTTTCCTATTTCGGTTGGATTACATCAAGGATCAGCCTTAAGTCCATATCTTTTTGCTTTAGTCATGGGTGTTCTCACTAGACATTTGCAAGAGGATGTACCTTGGGTTATGCTTTTTGCTGATGATATTCTTCTTGTTGATAATACTAGAGAGGGAGTTGAAGGTAAACTTGAATTATGGAGGTCAACTTTAGAGTCTAAAGATTTTCGCTTGAGTAGATCTAAAACTGAATATATGGAGTGTAATTTTAGTAGCAATAGACTCTTGGATCTATTGTTAAGAGTGATTTTGAAATTGATAGGGATATTATCAGCAGAATTCAAGTTGGATGGTTGAAGTGGAGGAATGCATCGGGTTTATTGTGTGATAGAAAGGTCCCCCTCAAACTTAAGGGAAAATTCTATAATATGGTGATGAGACCTGTAATGCTTTATGGTGCTGAATGTTGGCCATTAAAAGAGAAGCATAATACTAAGTTAAGGTTGCAGAGATGAGGATGCTTAGGTGGATGAGTGGCTTGACCTTTAGAGATAGGATACGAAATGAGCATATACGTGAAAAGGTTGGAGTAGCTCCAATGGAAGATAAGATTAGAGAGAGTCGGCTTAGATGGTTTGGTCACATTAAATGGAGGCCTTCCGATGACCCGATTAGGAAAGTTGAGGTATTGGATTTGATTTATGTTAAGAAAGGTAGAAGTAGACCTAAAAAGACTTGCTTAGATAATATTAGAAATGATCTTTCTTTATTAAATTTAAATGAAAATTTGACTTTTAACCGGACACAATGGCAAAAAAGGATTCATGTGGCTGACCCCGCGTAGTGGGACAAAGGCTTGTTGTTGTTGTTGTTGTTTATTGTCTAACTTCCGTTTGTTTTAAGGTTTGTTTGATGTTGGCATGTTAAATATTGAATTGAGAAAAGTTCTTCTGGTCCTAGTGTTCTCCTTTTGATTTTTAATTCTATTTGTCTGGATCAATGCTTTTGATGATGAGGTCATCTATATAACACTCGACCTTTTGATATATTAATTCATAAAAAATGCACGTCATCGCTCGCTGATAGGTGGCACTACATTGTTTAGGCCGAAGGGCATGACCGGGCAACATAATATGCTGATGGGTGTTTTGAACGATGCGTGTTTTTCATCTTTAAACGCTATCTTGATCTAGTTATATCTCAACGATCTATACGTAAAGGAGAGCATATCGTAGTTAGAAGTACTGTCAACTAACATTCTGACACGAAGCGAAAAATAGTCTTTTAGACACGCTTTATTGAGGTCCTGAAGTCAATACAAATAAGGATCTAACCATTATTCTTCTTGACTGGGATGATATGGGCGATCCAATTAGTATATTTTTCTTCTCGAATGAAGTATGTATCTATAAGCTTATTCATTTCTATAATCACCTGTTCTTCAATCTCCAATCTTATTGTCACACCCCATTTTAACCCACCCCCCACAGTCAAACTACAGCATGACAGAGAAGGAAAATGTGAATAGACATTCTTCTTAATAAATCCCATTCTGGAACTCTGCTATCAGAATTAGATAAGTAAAAAGTAGTCTGTTCAAACTATCCTAACATAACTAATCATAACACATCAAGATTTTTTTTTTTTAACAGGAAGCATATATAGTTTACTTAAAATAAAATGCACATATCAATTGAAATACAGAGCTTTACTAAAACTCTTAAAAATTTTCTTACATACCAAAAAGTCTATACTGCTATCAATCATCTCTTTTCAAATCTCTTTGTACACCCAAAATTTGTATGTACACAAAAGAGTAGTCAACTGCTGACTATTACTTCACTAGCTCCTTCCCCTTGCCTGCAGTACATCCATTGCAAAATGAGCCAGGGCTCAATGAAATACCCAAACAATACAGAAGAAATAATTATGAACATATTAACAATTAATGTAAAACCCTTATAAAATTTTATACTAAACATAAAAAAAACATAACATTACTTCACATCTTTAATAAGTCATATAATGACTATAAACTTTTACACCCATCCAGCTTTCGAATTCAAGACTTGGTCCAAGTTCCCAATTTTTAGAATTGAAGTTGCTCTTTCATTTAAGGCTGGGTCATAATCCTTAATTTTTAAAATTTTGAGAGTGTAGGCTTACCTCGTTAGGTCTTTTTACTTGTGCGGGTCTATCCCCCTATATACTTATTTAATGTTCCCAATATCATTCCTTTCAACATTCCTTTTTACTCATCATGACATATGTTATTGTAGTCATTATTCTATGAATCGTCTATCTTCATAAATGAATAAACTAGAATAAATTAAAATAAATACTTGTATCGTTTAGGTAATATAACAAATATGAATTTGCAATTATATAATTTTTTGTACTATTTCGTAAGTATCGTTTGGGTATCTCATCCCGTTTTCCAGAACAGTCGGATAATTTGGTTCACCTGCAGTATCCCGGCCTTTTTTTCCTTCTGCATACAATCTCTAATGAACTTCTCATTCAACCTAAAGTTTGCTCTCCTTTTCTTTGAATTTAGCCAACAACCTACTTCTGCTCTTCTGTTATTTCTTCCCACATAAGTTCTCATTTCCCTCCGGTTGAGTAAATTGGTAGTCATATTTTAATATTGATGCCATTTTGAGGAAGCCCATTTTGCGTTCGGACATTGTTTAGGAAACTTTGCACGTCAATTTGCTCGATTTATGCGTCGTTGCCTCAGAATGCATATTGAATTCCCCACGTGTTTTTAATTGAATAAATTTATGATCATTTTTCAGTATTGATGACGTTCCGAAAGCAATGACGAAGACCGTTCTACGATCGAATGTCGTTTGGGCGCTGTCACACATCAATTTCGGGTGTCGGTTATCTTTTTTGACCGATGTCGCCCAATTTGACTGCGAGGGATTCTCTCTTAGGTGAATTCGACGCTTTGATTGCAACGAAGCAATCCGTTTGACGATCAGAGGTCATTAGATCCTTCAAGTGATGCGTCATGCGTTAATTTTCACCCTTTTTGCATGTTTTTGTGTATAGGCATCAACATCGAGCTTTAATTGAGCTTCTTAACGAGCTTGTTCGTGAGCTTTAAACGATATTATTCATGAACATAAACAAACCGAACACCAAGCTGTTCATGCTTGTCTATTTAGCTATCCAGCATTTATAAAAAATGTTCAAGCTTATTCGTTTACCCTATCAAAAGAACATGAACGAGATCTTATTGAGTCCAGCCACGAGCAGCTCGTCGAATGCCTTTTCTCTGTTTCACACAAAGAAACCTAGCTCTCTTCCTCTCCTTCACATCCACCATACAAATAACAGCCGACCTCCCCTCTGTTTGCAACCAATAGCAGTTGAAGTCTTCTCCAGCTGCTAAATAGTAAGCAGCTCATGGCTGGTGCAAATAAGATTTTGCAAAAAAAAAAAAAAAAATTAAAAGTTTCATTCTCTTACAATTTAGACAAGCATAGATAGAACCAACAATACTATTATAAAGAGACACGCTTAACAACTTCAACTTAATGAAAAAACAACACTTACATAGGACATAACATCATATAACTTATATAAATTATTAGAAGAATGATACAGATGAGGCGGGAACCGTGGATAAAGAAGAAGAGGTAGAAAACCAAGACGAAATAGAAGAGGTAGAAAACCAAGAATGGAGGCTAGCTTGCAAACTATAATAAAACTCGCAGGTTGCATTCCAAAAATCAGTCACACACACCCAAAACAGTGGAAATCAACCCTATTTATAGGGAAAAGGGGAAAAGAACCTCTCATCCAGCCAATATAAGCAACTCAAAACTGCAGCAAATAGGAACCAAAGGGATAGCTGCCAAGGGGGAAACCGAAGCACCAAGGGGATAAAACTGAAGCATCAACACAACTTTTAATGAGTAGGGAAATAAAATAGCAGCAAACCGAAGGGATAGCTGCCACGTGGGAAACCAAAGTACTAAGTAAGAAAAATCTAAGCATCAACACAGCTTTTAATTAGCAGGAAAAAAATGTAGCAAAACCAAAGGGATAGCTAGCTTGCATACATAAATTCTCCCAATGTGGAGAATTCTCATCCCCTGATGAGATAGTTTCATAACCTCCATTATGTGTTGATTGAACCTTTTCTAATTCCTGAATTAAAGTAGCATACTTCCTTTGAATCATCTCTTTTTCTTTCTAAACATGGCTTGAAGTAGACGCTTCCTATTTTTATATCATTCTGCATATAAATATATTTTCTCTTGTATTTTGTAAAGTTCGTTCTGAAGTGGATCAGTAGAACATCCTTGTTGCAAAACTCATCTGGTTGTTGAAATCTTCTCTTCTGAAATAGTTGGCATTGAAGGCTAACTTTCAAAATCTGCACGATCAAATTCTTCTTGAGACTCCTTTACATCATGATTTGAAACTTCAGCTTGTTGATGATTGTCCATATTTTTTAAAATTTTCTTAAAGAAAAAAGATAGGAAAACCCAAAAAAAAAAAAATCAAAGCTCTAATATCAAATTGGTGTAAATAAGATTTTGCAAAAAAAAAAAACTAAAAGTCTTCTTTCTCTTACAATTTAGACAAATATAGATAGAACCAATAATACTATTATAAAGAGACACACTTAACAACTTCAACTTGTAAAAAACTAAAAAAAAAAACTTATAAACAAAAAAACAACACCTTCCTAGGACATAACACCATAAAACTTATAAATTAGGAGAAGAAGGATATAGATAGGCTGGGAAACGTGGATAGAGAAGAAAAGGTAGAAAATCGAGACGAAATAGAAGAAGGAAAGGGAAAGTGAGGCTAGCTCGCAAGCTAGAATAAAACCCATAAGTTACATTCCAAAAATTAGTCACACACACACCGAAAACACTAGAAACCAGCCCCTTTTTATAGGAAAAAAAGGTGAAAAGAACAATAAATGCAGGTAGTTAAAGCATCTCTCATCCAGCCATTATGAGCACCTCAAAACTGCAGCAAAAAGGGACCAACAGGACAGTTGCCAAGGGGGAAGTCGAAGCATCAACATAGCTTTTAATACAACAACAACATCAAGCCTTTATCCCACTACGTGGGGTCGGCTATATGAATCCTTTTTCTCCATTTTGTCCTATTAAAGGTCAAATTCTCGTTTAAATCTAATAAAGAAAGGTCATTCCTAATATTTTCTAACCAAGTCTTTTTAGGTTTGCCTCTACCTTTTTTAACAAAAATCAAATCTAATACCTCTACTCTTCTAACCGGGTCATTGGAAGGCCGCCGTTTTATGTGATCAAACCATCTAAAGTAACTCTCTCTAATCTTATCTTCTACTGGAGCTACTCCAACCTTTTCACATATATGCTCATTTCTTATCCTATCTCTAAGGGTAAAGCCACTCATCCACCTGAGCATCCTCATCTCTGCCACACTTAACTTAGTATTATGCTTCTCTTTTAATGGCCAACATTCAGCACCACAAAGCATTGCAGGCCTCACTACCATCTTATTGAATTTTTCCTTAAGTTTGAGGGGTACTTTTCTATCACACAACAAGCCCGATTCATTCCTCCACTTCAACCATCCAACTTGAATTCTGTTCATAATATCCCCATCAATTTCACCATGACTCTGAACAATAGATCCAAGATATCTAAAATGTGTACTCTTATCAATGACTTGATCGTCCAAAGTCACAATTCCCTCACTAGGTCTATTACTACTAAAATTACACTCTATATATTCCGTTTTAGATCTACTCAAACGAAAACTTTTAGTCTCTAATGTTGCCCTCCATAATTCAAGTTTACTTTCAACTCCCTCTCTAGTCTTATCAACAAGAACAATATCATCAGCAAAAAGCATACACCAAGGTACATCCTCTTGCAAATGTCTAGTGAGAACATTCATGACTAAAGCAAAAAGATATGGGCTTAAGGCTGATCCTTGATGTACCCAACCGAAATAGGGAAATACTTGGTCAAACCACCTTGTGTTTGAACACAAGTAATAGCTCCTGCATACATATCTTTAATGATTTGAATATAAGCATTATTAACTCATTTCTTTTCAAGAACTCTCCATAGCACTTATCTTGGAACTTTATCATATACTTTTTCTAAATCAATAAATATCATATATATATATCCTCCTTATTTTCTCTATATTTCTCCATCAAACCTTTTAATAAATGTATGACTTCGATAGTCGACCTACCCGGCATGAATCCAAATTAATTTTGAGAAACATTAGTATCACGCCGCAACCTATGCTCCATAACTCGCTCCCATAGTTTTAAAGTATGACACATTAACTTAATTCCTCTATAATTCGCACAATCTTGTGCATCAACTTTATTCTTAAAAATATGAATTAATACACTCATTTTGCACTCATCTGGCATCTTTTGTCTTCAAAATAGTATTAAAAAGTTTAGTAAGCCAATAAATTCCTTTATCTCCTAAGAATTTCCACACCTCTATTGGGATATCATCAGGTCCAACTGCTTTTCCACTCTTCATTTTCTTTAAAGCCTCTCTAACTTCCGTTTTACTAATACGCCGATAAAAACAGAAATCTTTATTTTCATTTAGGGTGCTAAGGTCGCTATTGTCAATCTTATTTTCACAATTTTCATTAAAAAGTTTAGCAAAATATCTCATCCACCTTTGTTGAATTTCATCTTTTAAGAAAAGTATTTTTTTATCTTCATCTTTAATACACATCACTTGAACTAAATCCTTACTACTCATATCTCTTTGTTTGGCTAATTTATACATATATTTTTCTCTCTCCTTAGTATCTAATCTATTATATAAATCATTAAAAGCTAAGGTCTTTGCATCGCATATTGCTTTATTAGATTCCTTACGTGCCTCTTTATATCTTAACCAATTATCAGAATTTTTAAAATTAAACTAATTTTTATAACAAATCTTCTTATTCTTAATTTTTTTTTGCATATTTGAATTCCACCACCAACTATTTTTACTATTAGGAGCTTTTTCCTTTGATACTCCAAACACATCTTTTGCAATATTCTTAATATCACTAGCCACTTTTTCCCACAAAACATTAGCATCCTCATGCACAGATAAAATCTTAAGATCTAAAATTTTACTCTCAAAAATATTTTTGTTAATATTCTTTAAATGCCCCCACTAATCCTAGAATATTGTTTTACTTTATTTTTTATTATCTGCCCCTTTATCTTAAAGTCCAAAACTAATAATCGATGCTGGGTATATAAATTTTCACTCGGAATAACTTTACAATCTTTGTAATCTAAACGATCTAATTTTCTTATAAGAAAATAGTCAATCTGGGTTGTACTATATTCATTTTTATAAGTGATCAGATGTCATTTTTTTTTAAATAAGATATTAGCAATTAAAAAACCATAAGCTAAACAAAAATTTAATGTCTTGCCACATTCATTTGTTGTTCCAAAATCATAAACACCAAGAATGCTTTTAAAATCATCTACCTCTCTACCAACATGTCCATTTAAATCTCCTCCAATAAATTTTTTTTCTTCTAGAGGTATCTTTTGTAATAATTCATCTAAGTCATTCCAAAAATTTAATTTAGAACTCATATCCAAATCTACTTGAGGAGCATAAGCACTTATAATATTAACAATCTTATCATCAACAACAATCTTTAAAGCTATAATTCTATCTCAATCCTATTAATCTTTACAACATTATCATTCAAACTCTTATCTATAATAACACCTACACCATTTCTAGTACGACTCCTACCCGAATATCAAAGTTTAAATCCTAAACTATCAATTTTCTTAGCCTTCTCTCCAACCCATTTAGTTTCCTAAATGCACAAAACATTTATCTTCCTATGAATCATAATATCCATTAATTCCATTAATTTTCTTGTAAGGGAACCTATATTCCAAGTTCCTATCCTAATTATAGTTTCATGGACTAGCTTCTTTGCCCACATCCATCCTTGATGTGAGAACCCTTGCCTATTTAACACTTCACCCGGGCGCCGGTGCAGCGGCGCTTGCACACTTATCACTGTATTCAGGTCATACAGCGCGTCGCTTCCAGGGGACGCCCTAGCATTAACACAATTTCTTAAAGGATTCATGTCATTATTATTCGACAAGTTTTACGCTGGCTGTCGACTACCTAACGCAACCCTCCACTTTTCTCATCCAGGACTTGGGAACTGGCAACGGTAGTGTTCAACATAGCTTTTAATGAGCAAGGAAAAAAACTGCAACAAAATTGAAGGGACAACTACCAAGGGGGAAACCAAAGCATCAAGGGGGAAAAATCGAAGCATCAACACAGCTTTTAATGAGCAGGGAAAAAAAACTAGCAAAATCGAAGGGACAACTAGCTTGCCTACATCAACGGCCTACAGTCCAGCCTCCAACTCCTAAACAAATTTCCAACAACACGTCTTCTCTCATCCTTTCAAAGCCTCACACCTAGCTCAACTGAACAACACCAAACCCATCTCTTCCCCTTCATACAAACACCAGCAGTTCTTGCCGGCCAAACTCGCGCAACAACTCTCCGTCATTCGATCTCCCTACATTAGCCCGTTACCCTGCTCTCTACAAGTCGCAACTCCACATCCCCTCACAAACTTCCTCGCCTCTCCAGAACAACAACCTTACTCTTTCACTCCTTCCTTTCAAAAGCCTCACACCCTCTATGTTCAAATAGAAACCCACAAACCAAATTCCCACTCAAGCTTCCTGCTACTTTCCACATGAATACCTCGTACTACATACCTACCTGAACATCCCACTAGCCCGATATTCACTACAACTACTTCCAAAACAGCCCTTCCCCCTCAAAAAAAAGCTCTCCAACTCCCCAACTACTTTCATTCCTCCCCCATAACAGCAGTTCTCTATAGCAGCAGTAAGTTTGTTCTTCTCCTCCGCACTATTTCCAACATCCAATCTGCCAACAGTGCTCAAACTCAAATCCCACAACCAAAACAGTCCATTCCACCTCCCTAATAGAGAGCTCATTTCTTTCTTCTATTATTATTTATTTTTACTAGCAAAAAAAAAAGAGAGAGAGAGAGAGAGAAAAGAAGAAGGGTATTTTGTGTGATTTGATCCCTCGTGCTCTCAACACTGACATCATCGCCTCTCTTGTGCTAAGGTATAATGCTTGCTAAACTCTAAACCTCAGATCCCATTGTCGAAGTTTACGACATAACGTGCAACCCCCTGTACATGATTTTTGTAGCACGACAGGACGAAGTTCGAAGATGACATTACTGGCTAAGTGGGTGGGCCCTGTACGTGCTTTTCGTAGCACGGCCGGGACACTCATAAGTACTCGTACGCGCTTTTATGTCAGATGGAAAATTTGCGAGCTTTCGTGTAGGTACCTCGAAAACCCATACATGCTTTTTATAATATGGTGGGATTGAAGATATTGACTGTGGTGTTGCCCGATACCAGCCATACACATTTTTGTAGCATTGTGGTCAGGCCCAGTCTCTAAACAAATTTATAGAGAACCAAACCTAAATGAATATTTGAAGTGAGAATGCAATTAAATGAAAATTTGCAACATAAAGATATAACTTGATGCAAATTGAATATAAATGAATAAAGCAAGGAAGCTGTAATGTACACGGCAACTCACTAACAAACGTAAACAAGGGATTTGTAATGAACATGATAGTTTGCTCACGAGCAAAAGACTTGTAATGTGTATAACATTTTGCCTACAAGTGACAACAAGGAATATGCAATGAATGTGACAATTTGCTTACAAGCGTGTATAAGGAAATTTCAATGAATCTAGTCTGCCTATGGACATGAGAAGGGGACTAGTGATTAATGAATCATCTTGCTTACGAGCATAAACAAGGACTCTTAGTGCACATAGCAGCTCGCTTATAGGCAACACTAGAGGATTTGTACTTAATGCAGCTCGCTTACAGGAAATAGCAGATGATTTTTAATGAATGTAGTTTGCTTACGAGCAATATTAACAAACTTGTAAAGAACACTACAATTCACTTGTAAGTAGGAGCAGGAAATTTGTAGTGCACACAACTAGTTTATATGTAAGAATAAGGGGCTCATATTGAATAAATTAGCTTGCCTACAGATAACAATGGAGATTCGTAGCATACAATGTAGCTCACTATAAGAAAGAGCACGATCTCCTACTGCCTCTTAAGAAAATATCAACTATGAACTATGCTAAATGATAAACTTGCACGAGTTAAATGAACTAAATGTCTCTCTTATCTACAATTATAAGAAGCCTAATTTGCGCTTTCACACCATCAGATCCGCAACACTCGTACAAGCGAATAGAAGACACTTCTTGAATTTTAAATTAAATATTGCGCACTTTCTAATGATAATCACTTGCGCAAAACATATATTTAAATATTTTAAAATATCCCTCATGCATCAAAATATAACTCGCTACACCGAAACACGATGCACTGAAATGCGTGCACATTAATTTAAGAATAAGTTTTTATTTCCTGCATGTCCTTCAAAAAACATGATAAATTTTCAAACACAAATGACTAAGAATGATGCGAGGGTATTTAAAACTCGATAATGTTTTATCTTTTTTTAAAATTAAATACCCGCGTGTGCTATAACTGTTGCTTTGAACTCCTAATTCAAAGGTTCGAGAATGTTGCACGGGTCAAATATTTAAGTCTGTTCCTCCTCTTTGAAAAGACTAGAGTCGACATGACTTGAATTAATGAGTGAATGGCTAAGCTCAAATTCAATGGGATACTTAGTTTTAAAGTTAACATCAGGCCTTTAAAAGCTCTTTAGATGAAATGCATCATAAAATATAAAGTTCTCGGTTCTTCGCATTCGTACGATAACTTATAATTTTAGTAATCGAACCTGATCTTCTGTTAGCGGACGAAGATAGTTGACACGATTCAAATGAAAAATATACAAGCTATTCAAATTCCCCGATAATGGTCGTGTTGAAATTTAATCTCGGGGACTACCCTTTCAAACACCTCTAGACTTTTATAAATACGAACATTTTTAAATGACTACGTCACCTTAATGATGATCGTTTTGATAGAAAATCTCAACCGGATGGATCTTTATCTTTTAAATGCCCCTAAATCTCAAAAATCATCCATTAAGGTGCCTACTTTAAAATCACTAAAATTTAAGATATTCAAGGTGAAATAAATCATCTAATTACTTAAAGTAAAAATTCATTCACCCTTAGCAACAATTTATCGAGGTGAATAAATTTGAAAATCACTTCAGCTCATAAAGAGTGAATGTTTAGTCGAAAATATCACTAGAATTCATTTTTAAACTATCTCTTGCTAGTTAGAACGTGGCACTGTCTTCTAACCGATGATTTTGTCGGCAAATGACACTATTGATAA
This sequence comes from Dendrobium catenatum, assembly GCF_001605985.2. NCBI lineage: Eukaryota > Viridiplantae > Streptophyta > Magnoliopsida > Asparagales > Orchidaceae > Dendrobium > Dendrobium catenatum. Next base: position 3,656,413 of record NW_021318693.1, read on the forward strand.
ACGATTTTGATCAGGGCCCTTTGACCGAATAGTTTTGTCATTAAATGGTACCACTAAATTATTGTCACGACCAGAGCCTGTGTGTTCTCCAATGACTCTAAATCCTTAAGTAATGAATCACTATGGCATAATTGCTAAGGTACAAATCCCTTTGTTAGCTAAGGTTAACTTAAATCTATCCCCTTAGATAAACATTCATCCTAAGTCTATAAGGTACCCTTGTAGGAAGCAACCCATGGCTGGCGTCAATGATCCTTCAGTCAGGTTGGGTTAACTACTTCCTCTGACTAAGTAGACTAGGGACTATGATGAGCCGGGATGACGGAACCATGAGAACTTTATCAGGTTCATCATCATACCTCTCACAATCTGCTTTAAATGCGCGGTGATAATTTTTTAAGTTTTAAACCCTAGATACCACATATTTGTTCAATGACTAGCCTTAATCAAAAGTTCGTTCTCATTATTGGGAGTGGTAATTAACTATAATATCTTGCGCCTATAGGAAATTAGAACTGAGTTATTAAAGTCCTTGCCAAGAGGATAAAATCTCTAGGTAATGTCTTATCTCTATTTAACTTACCTTCCAAAATTTTTTCCCGAAACTTAATCATTAAAACTCTCTCCTAATATATGTGGAGAGGTTGAGGCCCAACAGCTCGAGAACATAATAGTAATTATTTAGTTATTTATAGGTTTTCAAAATAGCTCATTTTTTCTGCTTCAAAACCAATAATACTTCTCATATGAATAGTTCATTTTTTAAGGAAATCAGATGTTCACATAGCCTTCGCTCAACCATTGTTTCGAAGTGAGACTTTAGATTTATTTCATACTTTTAAAATATTTTATAACAATTGCTAGATATTAAATTAAAATTTTCCTATGCTTTTCATACCCAAATGCTCAATCAAATTGAAGTAATTAATTGGACTTTGGAAAATCTACTTAGGTGTATTGTGGGAAGACTTTTGCAAATTGAGATTTGCATTTCACTATCTCAAAATTTGCCTACAATAGTTCTATCTTTAGGACCATAAAGTTCTTGTCTTTTGAAGCAATGTTTGGCCAAAACCCAATATGATCAATTGATGTACCTAATCTTCCATCCCATGTATTCTCATTTTCCAAGGACTTTCAAAGCCTTCATGCTGATATAAGAAAATAAATTATTTCAAGTAAAGATAAATGTATTTCTTGGTGAAATAGTAACGACCATTCAAGAAAATAATTTAAAGGTGATTATGTTTTGATTCGCATTCGTTTTGAACATTAGCAAACCTCAAAGTTGATAAAATTTACATACAAGGGCTTATGTTTATAATCTTGATTTGCCTACTAATATGTTGATTCATCCCATTATTAATATTGAGGCTATCCTATCATATAAATGACTTATCAAATCACCACTTTTTCAGATTGATTATTTGGCAAGAGATATAGCTCCCAACTTGCAGAATTCTTCACTATCCTCTTTCGTGGAAGTTGATTGTATTGTCACTAAGAAATTACCCATTGGCATTACAATCACCTATTGAAGACACAAGGCTGACTCACACTTATTTGGAGATGCCGATGCCTTAATTAGTTAAGGACATTGGATTTTAACTTTACTAAGTATTGTTCAACTGAGCTCATAGGGGTTGATGTAGCACTTCATGCAGATCAAGAAAATTAAGTTAAAGGTTCACATACAAAATTAAATATTAATGCTCAAATAAGTGAATAACAAAGTGGCCCAATGACAAAAGTCCAAACAAGAATCCAAGGAAAAGCCCATTTATGAATTATTTAAAATGTAATTTCAATTTTTATTTGTTTTACATTTTTTATTTCACCTTGTGACATGTTTGGTTGACCTTTTAAGGAAGGAATGGTGTTAAAAATAGAAAAATACATTTATTGTATTTTTGCTAGAAATATTTTCATCTATGGCTAATCATCATCCTTTCCCTTACTTTTCTCTCCTTTATTTCCCTCCAAATGTGATAGTTCAAAAGTCTTGTATTACCTCTAATAAGAGCTGATGTGCATTGTAATACTTCAGCTTTATATAAAAATGTGAAAAGGTTTAAAATAGTATGTCTACTATTAGTGAGTGCCTAATTTAGTCTAAGAGTTTTTTTACTACCTCAATTTAGTCCGTCGACTATTGAAAATTGATTCAATTTGGCCCCCCTATCCGAATTCTATCAAGTTTAACAAAAAAATTGACATGTCTTCTACAGTTCATTATTTGATTGGTGTATTCTAGTAAAATATTTTATTTATTTATTTATCTTAGAAAGCTACTTTCCTCCCACTCTTGAACATGTGTGTGAGATCAAGATTTATGCTGAGTGGCAAATGATTTCAATCTTCTTATTGTGAGCTATTTTGACTTTTGGCATTCTATAATCGAATTTTATTTGTGAGTGGCGAAGGATTTTGCATGTGAGATTGACTTTTACATTCAACAAAGGTTTTCAGTGTTTTTTTTATTATGAGCGGCGATGCACTAATGCATTGAAGTAGTGTTCGACGAAAATTGTTGAGCAGTGTATACCAATCTCTTATGAGGTGTGTATGAGAGACTAGGGTTTGCGATTGTCCTTGCAACTAACAATGTCTTCTTAGTGAATCAATTAATAATTGTGATTGTGATTTTGGGCATGTGAGCAAAGAAACTCCGTCCCTCATGAATACAATATAAGGGGTGCAAACAAGATTTGAAATGTGCTATCGTACGCCACTGCGTGGAGGAACTCTACATTTTAAACAGTAATATCATGTAATCTCCAACCATGGCTAACAGAGGAAGCATGAAAATTTATGATGGTATTGTGAAATCCACTGGTGTTTTATGACCCTTTTTTGGTCATTGATAGCTATGTGAATTTCAAACAATTTTAGATATCTAGCCTTTATTATAGTGCAATATAGTTGAGATTACTAAAGGCGATCAACAAGAAGAAATACCCTCGACCATCAATATGAATGTTTTTGGAGGACATCATTTTGTTGCTCACATAAATTATTTTTGCAAACATTTCAAATTAAAGAAGGCCTATAATATAATGTTGTGTCACAAGATGATTTGCATCTTCAAGAACTAAATTTAAATAGATATTAGCAAGTGAAGAGGCTGCGCATTCATGGTTGATTTAAAATGAAAAGTCAAATGCACAAACTTTTATTTTATTTTATTCTGTTTTTTCAATTCAGTCGAAATAACTTGATTGATATTGTAGCTCTTAGACAACACCAATATTGAATGTGTGCATGCAAGGAATGACCAACAAGGGATTATTAATTAGTTAGCAAATAAAATTTTATAAACAGCTATGCATTTCAATTTTCCTTGCTAATGTGACATTATGTTTCTTAGCAAGTTTATTCATCCAAAAGAAGGTCGTGTAGTGAGCTTTTGTTTAGACGTTTTGGAGGGCATCATTTGTGGATGTTTTCTTTTCTAACAAGGGTTTTGGAGTTTTGTGGCAATCATAATATTTTTTGTAACACGGGTCTTAGAGCTTTGTTTGATCTTCTATTTACTAATTATTCACTCTTATTATTTAGTAGGTTAACTTTATTTTAATTAGTGTATTTATTATAATTTATTAAATGACAATTGACTAACATAAATAATGTAAACTCAAATGTAGTTTAACTATTTAAAATATCTTCACATTTAAGTATAGTGTTAACTTTAACCTTTCTTTTTCGGCCTTGGGATCAAGTTTTATCAATTTTAAATAGCCGAGGGATTCAATTGGGGTAGCGTGAAACTCGGGGATTAAATTATTCGCTTGCTAATTATTGAGGTGCTATTTTGGGCTTGTCTTTTATAAAAGAAAGTCTGCTCTCCTTGACCTATCTTCCTTTGGTTTCAACATCAACATCTATTGCTTAATTCATATGCATTGTTTGTTCTTTCACTGGCTATAGCTTTTTCTTTCTGTATCTTTTTATTTGTGGAATTCAGATTTTCATCTATTTTATTTTTAGTTTTTTCATACTATGTGAGGTTTGATCTTATTCGCAAGTATGTAGGAAATTAATCATTTTATCGATGAATTCAGGCTTCGTTTAATTTTTGTACTAGAAAACTGATTTAAGAAACAGTAAAAAAGACGTCCCAAGGGAACCCTAAATCTCTTGTGTCATTCTCAGCCACCAATCCCACCAAAAGTCCATTCACCACCATCATATAGTCTTCTTTTCAAATTCAGATGGGGAGAAAGAAAAAAAAATGTTGGAAAACGTTGACACTTATCCGATATTTATAATAATTTGTTGTTTCATGTTCCGAAAACTTTCTGGTTATTGTAGTTATTGTAACTGTATTTTGCAGATTAATGCAGCTGAATTTTCTTGTCCTTCATGGTTTTCTGCTGGTGCCAAGTCATTGATATGCAGAATCCTTGATCCAAATCCTAGAACCGTAAGTTTTAAGAATCCATAGATTTCTTCTTGTTAAATTTTCTTTAATCATTGTTCAGTTGTACGGTATATAGATTTATGTATCTGATATTCCTTGGAACTGCTGATATGTCTTCCTACTCTTTCTCTCCGATTTCTTGTGGCAGACTAACATAAAGGTCTCCTATGTACTTGTCTGTTTTTCCTTTTTATATCATATTCATATTCATATTGATTGACCAGCTAAGCTATATTTAGTTAAATTCAGTGGAGTTGCTATATTTGATGTTATATCGTTCGGATTCGCCATAATTATCCATAATTTTATTCTCTTAGTCCTCAGATACCTTAAGTATCTACAGCGTTGAAGGATGCCTATATGCTTGTACCTCCCAATAAGTCAATCTAATAAGGATTTTCTCCAATGTGCTTAATGACCTGAAAAGGATCCATGTCCTTGGGTTTATGTTTTGCAAAAAGACTTGGTCTTGGAGCTGAAAATACTGAAATGTACCATGTAACTCTTGGCATTGTTGCCACGTTTCAAAAAAATAAGAAAATCTCTATATTATTGGGATTAAGTTTTTTTATAATCGCAAACCCAGCTACCTATGACGGGAGAGTACCGAGAAGAGAATGACTTCGGCTAAGAGCATCAATGATTCTATTTGAGACACCTGATTTATTTTTTGTAGTTGAAGGATAAAAAGATTTGGCACACTTAGTATGCCTACCCTTAGTAGGAAACGCCTTTTGGTATTTTTGCAACAAGAGTTGGGCTTCCTTTGGCATTTGTTCTTCTTGATTTTCTTCTTAAACCACCAAAGCATAAGAAGCTCATACATATGGATTTGGACACCGCCATGCACTTTGTAGCTCTTTTTAAGCTTCATAATTGAGTGTCAGAAGTACCACCCGCGCTCCAATTCACTCCAATGTACATTTGTTCATGTATCTATCATTGATAGTGTGACTGTCATATTTCCATGATCTCCTTAAATTAAATGATAAGCATCCTTCAAAATATTATCAAATAAATACTGTCTTGAAGTTTCTTGCTACTGGAAAATCCTATGATGCACAGACACGGACACGGATACGACACTACACAGATACGGGACACATTAATTATTGAAAATATAGAACACGGGTTGGACATGGTGCTATAGTTTTATATTTAAAAAATAGTGTATAAAAATTAAATAAGTATAATTTTAAAAATAATTTAGAAATAATAAGTCTTTTAACTAGAATTTGTGTTTAAAATTATTAGTATTAGGATGTCGAGAGTCGGGCATCGATGTCGGTTATCAATCACCGAGAGAGGAGATGAAAATACCTTCACTACCAAAGATAAATGAAAATGAGAATATTCGATGAATGGGTATTAAGTGTGGAGGTTGATTTGGTGTTGTGGATAGGAAATAAGAAATTTAGTTGAAATCCCTTCAAATTCAAAAAATTATATTTAAAAAAAAATTATAAAATATTTAAGATACGCGTGTCCAATTTGTATTTAATATTTTTTTTAATCTGACACGTTTTCGGCGTGTCTGACACGTGTCGGAGGAGTGTCGGACGAGTGTCATGTCAGATACGTGCTGGACACTGCACGCCTCTTTGAGGAGAAGTGTCGATGCATCATAGGGAAAATCATACCAAACATCATTTAACTATTTTGATTTCATTGTCCTTTTGCATCCAAGAAGCTTTTAAGGTCTTAAATGATCTTGTGTTGTAGGAATCAACTTTTCCTTCATCTTAAGTTGAAATGACGTTCTCATGGTTCCTTCATCAATGATGTCATTTTACACTTTCCCTGGAACTGTGCATCGGGCATGAATTATCCTGTACTAGTCCTTAATTTCTTTCCTTTTTTTATAAAGGCTATTTTTAAATTTATATAGTTGGGGTTATTTGTGTAACTTTTCATTTACACAATTATCTTGAGGTGTGGCTGTAAATACACCATCACCTCTTGTTGTAAAGACATTCTAATTTATTCTCTCCTAGTGAATTTCTTTCCTAGCCTATTCTCCCTTTTCTTGTTTTCCCATGTACTAGATAAGAGGTTTAGGATAAGAATCGTAACTAAAAAGAATTCCCACCCCTAAGAGGCTACTGGTAGGTGTGCCGATGGTGTCCATTGATGGCAAGTTACTACCCTGTGGCTTTGAAGAACCGTGGAGTGGTAGTGTTCCATCCCTCTTGCCGTGAAGAACAATAATTGGAAAGAAAACTGGCTGAAGCATTATATGAATCAACGGAGTTCAGATTTTGGCAAGTGACAGGACCTAGCAACGAGAAGCATTGGCTAAAGAATGGTAACTACAATGAAGATTCTGCAAGAACTGAGCCAAAGGAAGAAGGTAGATCAACGAACTATGACTAATTAAGAAGAATTCAATCAAAGTCTGCCTTCTTGGTGACTTTTATGTGTTTCGTATGAACATATACTTAAAAATTTTTTACATCTGTTGTTGATGATTATTCAAGAAAATCTTGGACATATTTCTTGAAAAGAAAAATGAAGCCTTTTAAATATTCAAAGAATGGAAGACTTTTGTTGTAACTCTAGGAGTCAAGAAGCTAAGAACTAACAGTAGCTTTGAGTTTTGTTCAAATCAATTTAAGAAGTATTACGAGGAGGAGCATGACATCTCATAGTGAAGTTGAAACCTCAGCAAACTATGCCAGCCAAATGCGAAACACCAAAAAACTCACCGTTAACTTCAAAAAATGTGTAGTAGTCACAAAAAGTGCACTATTATTTTAAAATTTTTTAAAAAATAGTGTGTACAACAACAACAACAACAACATCAAGCCTTTATCCCACTACGTGGGGTCGGCTACATGAATCCTTTTTCTCCATTGTGTCCTATTAAAAGTCAAATTCTCGTTTAAATCTAATAAAGAAAGGTCATTCCTAATATTTTCTAACCAAGTCTTTTTAGGTCTACCCCTACCTTTCTTAACATAAGTCAAATCTAATACCTCTACTCTCCTAACCGGGTCATCGCAAGGCCGCCGTTTTATGTGACCAAACCATCTAAGGCGACTTTCTCTAATCTTATCTTCTACTGGAGCTACTCCAACCTTTTCACGTATATGCTCATTTCGTATCCTATCTCTAAGGGTAAAGCCACTCATCCACCTGAGCATCCTCATCTCTGCCACACTTAACTTAGTATTATGCTTCTCTTTTAAAGGCCAACATTCGGCACCATAAAGCATTGCAGGCCTCACTACCATCTTATAGAATTTTCCCTTAAGTTTGAGGGGTACATTTCTATCACATAACAAGCCCGATGCATTCTTCCACTTCAACCATCCAACTTGAATTCTGCTGATAATATCCCCATCTATTTCACCATCACTCTGAACAATAGATCCAAGATATCTAAAACGTTTACTCTTATTAATGACTTGATCGCCCAAAGTCACAATCCCCTCACTAGGTCTATTACTACTAAAATTACACTCCATATATTCCGTTTTAGATCTACTCAAGCGAAAACCTTTAGACTCTAAGGTTGACCTCCATAATTCAAGTTTACCTTCAACTCCCTCTCTAGTCTTATCAACAAGAAGAATATCATCCGCAAAAAGCATACACCAAGGTACATCCTCTTGCAAATGTCTAGTGAGAACATCCATGACTAAAGTAAAAAGCATCTTAATACGCTAGTCAAATACATTAAAAAGCGTGTAATATACATTAAAAAGCATCTTAATATGCTAGTCAAATACATTAAAAAGCGTGCAAGTGTCTCATGTGAACGCATAAAAAACACAAATATATTGAAAGCATGCAAGCATATTAAGCAAATATACCGAAAGCCTATAAGTGCATCATCTAAGTGCATCAAAAAGCATGAATGTCATTTAAAAATAAATTGAAGTCCATACATGTTCTTCGACAAATATGATAAATGCTCAAACACAAAGTTTGAGAATATTACTTGGAATTTGAAGCGAGTTAAACTAAAATCCCATTTTCAATTTAAAACACTCGCATGTGCTCCAACCAATACTTCAAACTCCAAAATTTTAGATTCGAGAATGTTGTGTGGGTTAGAATAATGAGCACAAATTATTTTGGTTTCTCTGCTAGTCCTTAGATCTAATTTTGGAATGTTTCAAATTCTCTTTCGACATTCATTTTAAATAAACAACAGATTACATAGCTACTAAAACATTCAATTACTGAAAATAAACTCATCCATAAGATTTTATTTCATCAAAATGTATCTACTCTACTGTACATGGCTACAAATAGAAGGTACATAATTAAATAATAAATTAGCCATGATTGTATACAAATTAATAAAAGAATTACTTATCAACTCTGATCAGATCCTAAAATGCTAATCAAAAAGCTCATTCTCTTTATCAAATCTTGAAAATCAGAATCAAAACCACAATGAGTTATAATTGCCCAGTAGGTCATACAAACTGATTTAAATTTTCAAACTCTATTAAATATTTTTTAGAATATTTAAAAACAGTTAAATGCAGTATAAGAAATCACTTTGCTAAGCAAAGTAATAAAAGCATATTTTTCATCCAATTATTTATATAATAATCTTGAGCAGATAAATAAACTGGACTTCGTAGAGCAGTTCATATCACATTTTTAGGTCATCGACAGAATCTCAAAAGGATTATGGTCCCTTATGACTCCCTTTGTGGTTATAGCATCAAAACTTGCCCTCAGCATCAGAACATGGCTTTTTTATAGTCGTACCAGCATGAAAATTATTCATAGTTTTTCGGCTGATCTAACTTTTGGTTGGGGATTATAATGTTGGTAATCATGCTCTTATTAAGTTATCCAAAAATATGATTAAACACAACTCTTTTGTGATGAACATATTGTGTTGATGGGTTCCATATATATTTATTGAGGTGGTTATCTCATTTTAACTATTCTATAGAACAACTTATTGCTCCAATTTGAGTGGCTTTCTTACATCTTCAGATTAACTACTTCAATCAATCCATCTTATTCTCTCTTGCTTTAATTTTTGGTTAACCACTTTTGGTGGGTGTTGCCATCGCAAATTGTTCCAAAGAATATGATTGAACATGGCTCTTTTCTAGATGAGCATATAATTTTGATGGGTTCACTGTGTCTGTTGAAGTGTCACCTCATTTTGACTATTTTACAAAATCTTCTCTTGCATGGGGGTTTTGATGGGTTTCCCAAATCTTTAGATTTCTCTTGCCTTACTTTTGTTAAACCACTTATGGTAGATGTTGCTACTACAAGGCTAGCCATGTCGTTAGATGCTTGGGTATTGGCCAAATTTGATGTTAGTTCCCCATCAGAGAAAGAAATTTTGTTTGTGATTATGACATCAGACCGTGGAAAGTTTATCAGAGAAGGGGCCGAATATCTACGATCACAATTAGACCATTTTATTTCTGAGCATTTAATTTGTATTTGATTTTTATTATGTATTTTTTTTCATTTTTATCCTCACTTGAGGGAGTAGGCTTATGTGACCCCATGAGGCACTTCTGTCATTGGATATTTTATTGTAAGTCGTCTATTTATAGACTGTTAACCTCTATGTAATAACCAAAAATTACATACCTCGTACGCATCGAGAAGCAGACTCCCGAAATTCTGCAGGAATCCCGTCGAGGTACTGCAGAACGGCGCCGCTCGAGTCGCTTCTCCGCAAAGCCTGCGTAAATCCTGCGACGTTGCCTCGATCTCACTCCAACTCCCGTCGTTAAATACCGGAAATTACATACCTCGTACGCATCGAGAAGCAGACTCCCGAAATTCTGCAGGAATCCCGTCGAGGTACTGCAGAACGGCGCCGCTCGAGTCGCTTCTCCGCAAAGCCTGCGTAAATCCTGCGACGTTGCCTCGATCTCACTCCAACTCCCGTCGTTAAATACCGGACCTGCGGAAGCCTTCGGGACTCATTCGCAAATCTCCTCAAGCTTCGACTGCTCGCTCTCCACGACCTCTCCTCCTCTCCTGTCACTGTCTCCACTCCCTCTGCCGAACTCCAAAACCGGCCAAACTCCACAAGCTCCGACACCCAGCCGAAGCCGCCCCTCGACGTTCTGATCCCGAGCCTTGTTCGAACTCATGGCCGACCGAATCCCAACCCGTCGCCACTCTGCCGCCGATCGAGCTCCCCTCTCCTCCGACATCCCTCTCCTGCCGAACAGGAAGATACGACATTTTGATCGGAGACAGGAAGCGGAGTTCGCTTCTTTGACTCCCGTTGTTGTTGTTCGACTTTTCCTTCTCCGACTTCCCCTTTCTGGTTGGATCGGAAGTTACAGCATATTGATCGGAAGCAAACAACAGGAGCTCAAAGGCTGTGAAGGTAACCTTGCTCCTTTTCATGTGCTTCTCGACCAAATCCCATAAAAAAAAAAATATATATATATATATA
>NW_021318693.1:3670018-3700448 GCF_001605985.2 Dendrobium catenatum
ATATATATATATATAATATAATATATATAACTATAAATTATTAGTGTGTGATTTTAATATATAATTATGATTTTATTATTTAATTATATTTATATTAAATATAATGATAATTAAATTAATTTATTATATTAGTTATAAATTAATTTATTTTAATTATAATTAATAAAGGAAATTGGATATAATTTAATCATGAATAATTAAATTTATTAAATTAAATTATTTCATTTTATATTAATTATCATTTAATTTTGTTATTTATAATTAATTAAATTTAATTATTATTAATTAATAGTTTTTAACTAATGTTAATCTAATTAAAATATACAGCATAAAATGCTTTGTCCCTATATTTGTCTTAATACATTCATATTAGGCCTTCAAGGCCTACGACAGATAGCGGTTATGGCCAGAGCCAATACGCTCCTTAATGGCGTTAAATCCATGAGATATGAATTAATAGGATATGATCGATAGGGCACAAAGCCCTCTGTTAGCTAAGGTGGATTTAAATTTGTCCCCTTAGACAAACATTCAACCCCGGTCTACAAGGTTCCCTTGGACGAAGCAACCCATGGCTGCCGACAAGGATCCTTCTGTCAGGTTGGGTCGACTACCTCCTCTGACTAAGTAGACCAGGGACCATGATGGCCCGGGACGACGGAACCATGGGATCTTGATCGGGTCTATCATCCATTCCCCCACCATCCGCTTTAAGTTCCAGATGGTGAAAATTCCAATTTTAAATATCAAATTTCTCAAATCTTTCAAACCAAATTCCAAATATATGAACCTTCAAATTCTCAAACACCCAAATCTTCAGATTTCCAAAATTCTATATCCATTGCTGCTACTATATGTCAGATAACGTGTTATATATACGTATCTGATCGACGACTAGCCTTAATCGAAAGTTCTCTCTCGTGATCGGGAGGGGTAATTAACTATAGGGGCTTGCGCCTATAGGAAACCAGAACTCAGATCATAAAGTCCTCACCAAATGAGGGCGAAATCTCTGGGTAGTGTCTTACCTACAAACCCATCTGCCTTCCAAAATTCGGCAAGGAGGCCGGGGCCGAATTTTCGAGCCCACATAGACCTCTCATCTTTTCACCTCCCCCCCCCCCAAACTTTTACATCTAATCCTCTACTTCCACTAAGCAAGGAATATCAATCCTGTATTTTCCCTCCTGCACTAACATCCTTTTCAAATCCGTAATCCATTGTTGACTACAAGGCTTGAATGATACAAGAGGTAACACCAAACAATTGACGGTCGGGTTCTACCAAATGTTAGAACAAGAACTAGAAACACAAGGATGGTAAACCTTATTTCTTACTTTATATCTTTCATTCCTCAATCCTGGCATCGCATGATCATGAAGATTTATCCGTATAGCCCATATTAAGAGTGTGTTTGAGTGGATCTTTATAGTGAAGATTCTAATCGTTAAATTAGGGATTCTCTTTGAAAACCTCACATTAACATGGTATGATTTAATTTGATTATTTTGTGATCCTATTATTATTATGTAATTGATTGCCTGAGCTTAATCACTATCTTGTTGGTCTTAATCTTTAGTTTAAGCACGTGAAAAGTTAATGATTTGGTAAAGTTCTATTTATAAGCGTTTAATGTCAAATCCACTAATATCACATATGCACGTAATCCTACATCATTTGGTATCAGAGCATGGTTGCATTTAAGTGCCTATTAAGATTTCCCTATTTTATGTTTTAGCACCTAAATCGCATCCTACGCGCATCAACTTACTTGCTTGTTTTATCATATTACTTTCTTTCTGTTTACATAGTCCTGAGTCACCCCTTATACATGGGATGGAACCTGAACAACTTCACAAGACCTTACACCTATTGGTAGGTCAAATGAGTATGATCAGTTAACAACTTAGGGAGAATCAAGCTAACATAAGTGAACTTCATCGTCAGACGACATAATGATTTGACACACTAGATCGAGTCAAGAATCACCAAACACCTTACACACCATTTAGGCGTCCTTCCATGTATGAGGATGACACTGTACCATATGAGGGACACCCCCGTGCCCCTTATTGAGCTCCCCAGTACGACTATGACCTTAATAATGTCGATGGCCCAACTTTTGATGGTACTCTTGATCTCCAGCTCTTTCTAGACTGGATCAAGGGCATAGATAGTTTTTTTCAAATGGTACAATATATCTGAGGCTAGAAAGTCAAGATTTGCTGAAATGAAACTCACCGGTAGGGCCAGCCAGTATTGGGCCAACCTAGAGAGCCTTAGAGAGTCCCTGTTGACCCCAATACTAGTGTCAAGATCGAGTCGACCGTGAAAAGTGAGTTTCAAAAGAGAAAGAGCTCGAAATCGCGCGAAAACCCACTAGACGCGTGTCGACCGATAACCCAAAATCGTCGAGATGACCTCCGTTCGCGAAACGGACAGCGTCGATGCGTCCGGAGCAACGGAAACAGCTAAGATCGACACCCATATTGGTGGGGGTCATCGGTCGGCGAAAAATTAAATTTTGGGCGCGCGAATCGAGACGACGACTTGTGCGAGCGGCGACGCGACGTCCAACTCGATGCAAGATTAGAAATTTATTTTTATTTTGTGCTATATAATTAAAAAAATAATTTAAAGGAAGAGGGAGAGAAAGAGAGCTTTTGTTTTAAATAAAAAAAGACTTTTTTAATAAAAAAATCCAAAAAATACCTAAATACCCTACTAAACCCTCATAACTCTCTTCACTCCTCATCCTCATGACACTTACGCTCTTTTTCACGCCAAAGGTCGCCTCCCTCTCCCTATTGCGATCCAAAGCCGCCGGCCTCCCTCTCTTCTCCTCCTCCAAGCAAGGTAACCCTCCCTCTTCCTCTTCTTCTCCATTCTTCTTCCTCCTTTCTTCTTCTTATTCTTCCTTCCCTCTTCTTCTTCTTCCCCATTTTTCTTTTTCTTTTTTCATCCCTCCATATTTCCTCACATTTCCTTCTATTTTATTTCTCTTCTCTCTTCCCTTTCATCTCCTTCATCTTCTTCTTCTTCCTCCACCACAATTTCTCTAAACCTAAAAAAACCCTAACCTTAATTTTTTTTCTTCACATCCACCCACATCCCTTCACAAAAAATATTTCCCTACACCTTCTACACCCTTCCAATTAAAAAAATCCATCATCCCTTATTTTCTCTCTCTAACTTAGAGAGAGAAAGAATGAGAGTGAAATCTCTTCATATATGGCTCCATTTTCACCCCAAGCATCTCTTCTCTCCACCATGCCTCCAAATTCCTTCCCTAGAGAGAAAAAATTTTCCCTTCTCTCTTTCTCTCTCAAAAAATTAGAGAAAGAGAGATTTTCTCTCTCTAACCTCACTCCCCTAATCTCCTACACACCCTAAGCCTCTTCCATCAAAAAGCCCCATCAATTTCTCTCTTTCCCTCTCTTTCTCTCTCTTTCTCTCTCTAGAAAGAGAGCTCTCTTCTCTTTTTTCTCTCTACACTTAGTTTTAAATAAGAGAAATGACATATATGATTAATTAAATTACACAAATATTTAAAAAAAAATTAAATTGTGCATCGCAGGTTTCCCACCGTCGTCGTCATTCGTCGTTGCCATCTCGATTACTGTAGACCCAAGGTAAAAAACCCGACACTAGTATTTTACATTTCTATACATGAAATAAGTACTCGTGACTGCTTTTTTTAGCGGGCGAGGAAACTTAAGTACTCGTGACGCTCTAAGCGAGTGGGGAAATTTATATGTATGAAACTTAAGTACCCGTGACCGCTTTTTTTAGCGAGCGGGGAAATTTGCTATTAGAAAAATTGTTTAAGTACCCATCACTGTTTTTAGGCGGAGAAAATGCTATGCTTTAAATATGTGCTTAAAGACACCGTGACCGTTTTTGTTAGCGAGCGGAGATTGGAACTGCGGCCGCGGTGTCACCCGACACCTACCGTGACTGCCTTTCTTGGAAGGCGGGAAGGCTTTACACCTCTGATGCAGCCCCCTACGCGAGGACAACGTCAGAGTACTGCCGAAACTTTCAGCAAAACTCATGACTTAGAAAATTTCAAAGAAAAACAAAATCCACCTAAAAGTTTTAAGTCAACAAAAAAAATAAAATACACGACACTCTAGGCTCCCAACACTGAAAGCAAATACAAAACGAAATTCATATCATAATATAATGCAACTTACACCAAATTTGTAGGGGAATTAGTTGTCACCAGCAAGTATGAATTAAATCTTTTCCTCCTAACTCTTGACTTGCGCACACCTAAACCCCGTAGCAACACTCCTTATTAAAGCTCTTTGCACAAATGAGGTGTGAAGGAATGAGCCTAGCCTCCTTCATATTTATAATGTTGGATTCACATTATTCGCGGGCCCCACTAGCCTAGGATCCCCTTGCTACAAGATAGGGAAGGTACACCTGTGAGCTCCACCAGCTTAGGATCCTTTGCTAAAAGACGGAGAAGGTACACCTGTGGACCCTATCTACATAGGATCCTAAGATGCCATTTCGAGGCTATGGCATTGGATTCCTAGAGTATTCACTAGCAGGTGAAATACGAACGTAAATACAAAAACAAATACGGGTTTAAATATAAGTGAATACGGTTGATAATTATGTTAAAAAAAGGAGGGGAGTAAAAGTAAAAGAAAAAAAAATTACATTTCCTACAAAATGTGTTTGTGTTCATTATAAACACGTAGGAATCCCCGCACATCCCTGATAATTTTCTGGTTGAACCCTTTATGATAAAAATGCCCGTCACATTGCAAGTCACGGGTGCTCTAAGTAACGTGCGCGCCAGCTGTTAAAGTTTGGCGGCTCGTACAGCCTGTGAACATGTCTTCAAAAAGAAACAAAATAGCGTGCTCTTATATGTCACAGGTTGTACGACCCCTAATTAAAGTACGCACATCACCACCTGAAAGTTTGTCGCCTATGAGCAAAGCAGGAGATTCATTAGTGCACTATAATGTACCTACAGAAAATAACAAGTAGTTCACGACAGTCTACATGTACAAAGCAGCAAACAATTCAATCCATAAGCTGCTACAACCCGCCATCGGATCTGTAACATTCGTACAAGCAGACAGAAGGCGTACATAATCTCTCAAATGAAATATTGTGTGCATTCAAATTGCAACTACATGCACAACTAAAATATTTTAAAATCCCCTGCGCCTATACCGTAGTTTGTATACACATAGGTACACTAAAGGGAAAAATATGATCTTGCCCGCATGAGCCCCGGCGAGCGTGTTATTGGTACACACATGACGCCTAAGGATGCTGCGCGGGTCGATAAGTGAATTCAAGTTCGAACCTGATCATTATATGCAGATCAATAGGAGTCGACAGGGTTCGAACCTTCAAACAAATACACATGGTTGTGGGGACCGGTATATTTATTTTAATACATTCATATTAGGCCTTTAAGGCGTATAATCAATAGAATTCACAAACAAATGCATGAAGCCTACGAAACCCGATCCCCTATCGACAAGCTGATAGGGTCGACAAGGTTTAGTGAATGAATGACCCCACACCCCAATGAAGCCTAAGAAACCTAATACATTCATATTAGGCCTTTAAGGCGTATAATCAATAGAATTCACTAACAAATGCATGAAGCCTACGAAACCCGATCCCCTATCGACAAGTTGATGGGGTCGACAAGGTTTAGTCAATGAATGACCCCACACCCCAATGATGGTCGTATTGAATGTGAATCTCAACCGGAGGGGATAATCTCTCGGATATTTCAAAATGCCCTAAAACTTCTACAAAATTCAAATTCCCCAAAAATCCAAAAAAAAATCATCATGCCTTAAGATATTTAAATTTGAAACTAATTATCAAAACATTTAAGGCAAAATTCATCCATCCTCCGCAACAGTTTGTCGGGGTGAACAAATTAAAATTTACTTCAGCTCACAAAGAGCCAAATGCCTAGTCGAAAATATCACTAGGATCCATTCTCAAACAATCTCCTGCCAGTAAGGATGTGGTACGTGTCCTCTAACTGGCGGTTTTTCCGTCAAATGGCACCGCAGGATAAACGGTTATGACCCGGGGCCATCTAAACAGAGTGGTTTTGCCGCCAAATGGCACCACGAAATACCGGTTATGGCCAGAGCCGATACGATCCTTATTGGCATCAAATCATTAAGATGTGAATCAATAGGATATGATTGACAGGGCACGAAGCCCTCTGTCAGCTAAGGTGGATTCAAATTTATCCCCTTAGGCAAATATTCATTCCAGGTCTACAAGGTACCCTTAGATGAAGCAACCTATGACTGTCGACAAGGATCCTTCTGTCAGGTTGGGTCGACTACCTCCTCTGACTAAGTAGACCAGGGACCACGATGGCTTGGGACGACGGAACCATGGGATCTTGATCGGGTCCATCATCAATTTCCCCACCATCCGCTTTAAGTGCCAGATGGTGAAATTTCTACTTTTAAATATATCAAACCCTTCAAATTTCAAATACCCATGCTGCTACTATATGCGAGATAATACGTATATTCTACGTATCTGATCGATGACTAGCCTTAATCGAAAGTTCTCTCTCATGATCGGGAGAGGTAATTAACTTTAGGGGCTTGCGCCTATAGGAAACCAGAACTCAGATTATGAAGTCCTCGCAAAATGAGGGCAAAATCTCTAGGTAGTGTCTTATCTACAAACCCATCTGCCTTCTAAAATTTATCCCGGAACTTATTCAATTAAAACTCCCTCGCCGAATAAATAGAAGAGCGAGTGGAGGTCGGGGCCGAATTTTCGGAGCCCACAGATTTCTGGCGACTCCACTGGGGATTGGTTTCTCTTTCCATCTTTGGCTAGTCGTAAATTTAAGCTATAGTAGCAGCAAAATTTGATGAGTTAAGATTTAAATGTCATTCATAAAATGTCTTTTTAATTGAACTCATTAAAAATTCTCTAAAAAGTATTTTGAAATTATAAGGATTATATGTTTATCATTTCGTTCTGTCGAGTCCCTGCGCTTTGAAAGTATGGGGTAATATATCAGATATTGATTACTAATCCCCATCTTTCATTTTGTGCAAAATGGACCTCCAGAACACTCCTTTCACCGTCCAGCTAGGCCGTGGTGCGAATATTCAACTAGCAAATGCTATCATTAACACGGGAAACTCTGGAGCCACTATTCAATTTGGTGGGCTACAATTCTTCGCAGCTACTACGAGTGCTGCTGTCATGCCAATATACGATATTGATACTGAAAAGCCTGCAAGGAGGCCTTATGTTGCTGATGTTGTTGCTCGCCGTATGCTTCCAAGGCCACGGTGACCACAATTAGCCCGGGTTGTTACTGCTAATGAGTTCCCTCAGAAGATGGTCTCGGTCTTCAAAAGGTTATCAAATTCTTAAACACCGACAACAAGAAGGGTCATGGCCGGGAAACAAATTTATGTGATTCCTGCTGCTACCACCACTCTGCCGACTGGGATATCTATGCCTGGAAGGAATGATGCTGAGGCCTCCTCATCTGGAGGAAGGCCATCAAGAAGGCAAAGGAGAAGGATGAACGCTGAGCTGCGAGCTCAGCAGTTGCTACAAGTCCTCTCATCCACACTGCCGGCTTAGGATCCAGAAGCGGGTGTTCCTACCCAGAATAAATTTAAAAATTTGAAATGGGTAAAACAGAACAGCTCTACTGGTGAACTTAAACAATCGTTTTGGGAGCAACAACCCCAAGCCCTTGCTCCTCAAAAGAAGAGAGAGCCCGAGATTTTGTCCGCCAAAGTGTACAGAGTCCTAAAAACGGTAAAAGAAAAGGGGTTGATGAAAAAGAAATACCAAAGGTCAGTGGTGATTGAGGACAGAAGATCTCCACCAAGAGAGTTGCCACCTTTGGCGACTCGAGGAAAAGTTAAGTCAACTTCGCAGGAAGCACATCGGGGTGTGACACTTGGACCACGTGTCCAAGAATCCGTCGTCGAAAGGGCCCAGCGAAAAGACAAACAAGTTTGGAGGTCAAGACCGTATGAAAGAAGAGCACTTGACAAACAACAAGTACGGGCGTGACATCTGATGCAGCCTCCCAGAGATCCGCCCCCATTAATAGAAGTCATCAAAAATGGGTCCCTAAGAAGGTCTCAATTGATCCTTCCTTTGATGGTCGACACCTTGGAGAATCCTCCAGGGGATCCCATCATCAGCCAACTGCGTCATCCCAAGAAGAAACTAACTTCGATCGCAGCCTGCGAATCAAAGAGTTTTTTGTACTAAGTAATGAACCAGAGATTCAGTGGAGACGCCGCTCGGAGATCCGTACACGAGAAGATGATGATGACGATGACAAAGAGACCATGGGAGTTGAAGTTGTCTATATGTTGGAACATGATGATGAGCGACCACCTTTGCGGGTATACGAACGACAATATGGGGCTGGATCCACTGCTGGTAGAGATGTTGACTCCTCGGAGAATGAACAAGAGGAGGAATTCGAAGAGAATCCTTTGTTCCCTGTTGCTACCACGCGTATCGGATACGCGTGTCCTTTTGAAATTAAGTAGTATTTTAATTGGATACGGCTTTGGCGTATTCGACACGTATCGGTGGAGTACCGAAGGCGTATCCGTGTATCGGTGTATCAGATACAGCACGCCTTCATAAATAGGTGTATCGGTGCAACATAGGCTGAAGCACAAAGGCAGATGCATCATCAGATGAAGGCAAAGGATAAAGAAATTTTTCAGTTAAATGCCAAAATGACCGAGATGATGACGCAAATGACTATGATGATGCAGAGAAACATCACTGCTAATCCTACACCTGCTCAGCAAACCAATCATCAGGCGACAAATAGTGATCTTGCTAATTCGTCAGCTCATCCTGTACCCTAAGTGTCAGGAGTACGAGGTTCACATGAAGGAGGAATTGAGAATGATCGTTTGGTTCGCCAACCCACTCAAAATGTGGCAACCTGTGACAGTGGCACAGTTGGAGACAATCATGAACGAGAAGATTAAAGCTGTCATAGCTTTGGATCAGGCAGAAAAATTAGTGAGCAAAGGCCGTCCGTATCCTGCTGAATTTGACCAGGTGCCATACCCAAAGGGGCATTCTGTCCCAAAGTTTAACACATTCAATGGTTATAGTAACCCCAAATAACATTTGGCTCAGTTTAAAGCCACATGTGGTAATACAGGAGGTGTTGACGCTCTGCTCTTCAGACAGTTTGTTAGTACTTTAACCTCGACTGCATTCGAATGGTATGCTGAATTGCCGAATGACTCTGTAAGAACATTTTCAGAGTTAGAAGCCATGTTCGTGAAGAGGTTCGCCAACGCGGCCGAAAAAATAACAATTGATGATCTCGCCTTAGATAAACGGAGGAGAGACGAGTCAGTGACAAAATATATAACTCGCTGGCGCAATTTGAGCATGAAATGTGAGCAGCAATTAGAAGAAGAACATGCCGTGCAATTGTTAATGGGAAACATTGATGATAAGATGCAACCATTCTTATGTATGGCCACCATCATCACATTTCAGGACTTGCTAGATAGAGTGGCAAAGTTCGAAAAATTGAACTTATCAAAATAAAAAAATCACTCTGATAAGCTCAATAAGGCTAAAGCCTCAGGTGCTAGAAGAGGTGAGGCCGAGTCTACATTTTTCTCTAGAGCTGATCAGAGAAAACAAGTGGCTTACAATGTAGATAAAGTCAAGCAACCGATACAGTATGAAGATAAGCCGAAACAAGTCTATAACCCTAACCCCTAACCAAAGCTGACACTTGGGGGAAATGACAAGCCGCGAATGTTTCAGGGTGGAGGAGAACGCCCGAGACAAATAACGGGAACTGGTGATCGAGCGTTCCCATCCCTCAAGGAAAGAATGAATAAAGAATATTCATTTAAGCGGGAGAGTGTTGCCAAGTTATTTCGACAAGCGTTAAAAGCTGGCTTAGAACTGCTAGAGTATAAGAGGCCCGAAGAATCGAAACATACTGGTGACCCGAATTATTGCCCATACCACCGAGTACTTAGTCATCCTATTGAAGATTGTTACATTTTTAAGGATTGGTTGGAAAGAAAATATCAAAAGGGGGAAGTCACATTGTTAGATAATGTGTTGGCACACCCCAGAAAAGAGTCGATTCGGGTGATTACGTCCTCTTCCGTACCCCCGACTAAAGAAGAAAGAAACAAAAAAGAATCAGTAAAAGAAGGGAAGTGGGAGACTGCGGTCTCCAAGAAAAATGTAAAAATGTTAAAACAACTTGAAGGAGTTCCAGGTGTGAAGTGGAAATCTCCTACCCACCCGGTGTTGGATTTGAAAGGGATGCCTGTGGCACGAGCATCCACTTCTAAACAACATCCCAACCATGCTGGTTATTTAAAATCCGAAAAAGTACAGTCTTCCAAAAGAAGGACCAAAGTAAAGAAGCTTAAGGAGAAGAAAACAACAACTCAAAGAGTTATCGACAGTTTGGATGAATATTACCAAACTGTTAGACGTCCCATGAAGCTCGTTGACTTTATGTTAGAGCTTAAAGTGGCTGAAGCAGAAGAGGCGGGTGAAGATTCTCTTTCTGTGGAAATTTGCCGGGTCATTTCGGTAACACCAGTGACTCCAACAAAAGAAAAATACGTTGAAGAAGCAGCTTCTGAAACTTGTCTTGTGGCATCATCAATGGACTATAGTTCGGAAGAAGATCTGTTTTTTTTAAATGAGAATGAGTCCGAGCAGGATATAGCGTCGCAAATGGGGCATGTGAGATTGGAAGGTGATTCTGAACTAGAAAATGAGTCTTTTGGATGCTATGATGGCCGACTCCAAGGAAGATGCTCCATCAAATGAGCTTGTGCCAATTAAGAAGCGGTATGGTGTTGCCAACTCCGCTAAAGAAGGAAACCTCTAATAAAGATAAGGGGAATGAGATAATTGTTAATGAAGATATCATCCCCAAGACTCCAAAAAAAAGACACTCCAGTCAATGGGATAGATTACAATATCTTATCCCATCTGAGGAAAATCCCGGCGCAGCTCAGCATATACGATGCTCTGATAATGTCTAAGGACCTTCGGGAGACTTTGATTCAGGCTCTCAAAGACCCTAAAAGGTACGAGGCATATTTTGCTGAACGTAACATGACAGAAGTCTTGCTAGCCCGTAATGAGCCGTTCATCACATTCTCCGAAGAAGATAAGATGCTTGGGACGACAGATTATAATTGTCCTCTGTACGTTACTGCAGAGAGCGACGAAATGATAATCAGCCGAATTCTGATTATCATTTAAGCCTCGACGTGCAGCATCTCGGGTCGGATAAGCTAATGGTGGATGGTTTCAATGAGAAGGGGCAGAAGACCTTAGGATCATTCATGCTCTCCCTAACATTTGGGGAGCTTCATACAGAAGCTAAATTTCATGCGATTGATGCGGATACTTCATTCAAGGCTCTCCTGGGTCGCCTTTGGTTGCATGAGTATGGCATTGTCCCATCAAACACTACACTAGTGCATGAAGTACCTTAAGGATAGAGAAGAGTTCAGGATCTCTGGTGACATCCAACCTTTTGCAATGCACGAAGCAACAATCTATGAAGATGTCAAGTATTTCATTCCAAAAAAGCTGAAGCTATCGAGCTTTCTTGAGGTCCAGGCATCGAATACTAAAACTACAAAGCGACCAAAACAAGAAGGTGAAAAGAAGCATGTTGGGAGAAAGAAAGCAATGCCAACTCTTCCCAAAGCAGCGATCACTACTAAAGAAAGAAAACATGTACCTCACCTAGGGAGCGACACAGATGAAGATGAGGTCACCCCTACAAAATCTTGGAAGGCATGCCAGTCAATTGTTAAAGGGAAAAAGAAGGCTGAATACTCAGATTCTGACTATGATTATGAGTCTACCTACATGAGCAATGTGCAGTGTGTATTCTCAAGAAGAATGGGTAACTTGTCAATCTCGGACAGCGTATTCGTAGTCACGCGCATTCTCATGCAACATTTCAAGGAAATTACTCCCCGGGAGGTACATAATATCAAAGAACTTGTAACATTCTATGTGCCACCTCATAGAACAAGAGGCAGGCCAGGAAGTTTATTCTATAAAGGTGGAGAGCACGAAAAAGAAGCAAATTGCGACTGGTTTTGTAGGCTCGTTGATTCTGGAGAGCTAATACCTACGAGAATGCTTAGGTTTAATACCAAAAATATTCGAAAAATATTGCGAAAGCAAATCAATATTCCTACCTCCAAACAACTTCGCTTTTGCCTGAGCATTTGGTATGGAAGACATCCATGTCCATTACGAAAGAAAGATATTGTTGCAAGGAGAGGTCTCAGATTCATCGTGCAAAAATATCCCCAAAAGGAGACTTGCCAAGCAATCACATGCGCGGAAGTCAAATTAGATGTTAGCGATAATGAGGAAATATATGAAGTTGATACTTATGATGATCAGCCCGTAGAGGCCAAGCCTGCACCTGAAGAATTAGAAGATGATGGACAGACGGCTACTATGGATGAGCTAAAAGAAGTCAACTTGGGGACTGAAGAAGACCCTCGCCCAACCTTCATTAGCTCCCTTTTATCAGAAGATCAAGCGGAAGAAATGAAAGAGCTTCTCTGTGAATTCAGTGACTGCTTTGCCTAGACATATGCCGAGATGCCCGGCTTATCCCCTGATGTGGCAGTTCACAGGTTAGCCATCAAGCACGATGCAGTGCCTATAAAACAAGCTCCAAAGATAATGAGATTGGAGATCGAAGAACAGGTGATTGCAGAGATAAATAAGCTTATAGAATCGGGCTTTATCCGCGAAGAAAAATATGCTGATTGGATTGCCAACATTGTCCCTATCAAGAAGAAGAACGGTCAGATTCGTATCTGTATCGATTTTCGGGACCTCAATAAGGCGTGCTCAAAAGATGACTTTCCACTCCCTGTATCAGAACTACTTGTGGATAACACGTCCAATTATGACATGTCTTCATTTATGGACGGTTCGTCGGGTTACAATCAAATTAAGATGGCAACTGAGGATGAAAAACACACATCATTTAGAACGCCCATCGGTATTTTCTGTTACACAGTCATGCCCTTTGGCCTTAAGAACGCTGGTGCCACTTATCAACGGGCAATGACATGTATATTTAATGAGTTAATACATCAAAAGGTCAAGTGCTATGTGGACGACCTTGTTGTCAAGAGCATAGACAAAAGAGACCACTTGGATGACTTAAGGATTGTATTTGAAAGAATCAGGAAATATGATCTGAAGATGAATCCTCTCAAGTGTGCTTTTGGAGTCTCTTCCGGCAAATTTCTGGGGTACTTTGTTCGACACCGAAGCATCGAAGTTGACCTCAATAATATCAAGACAATTGTGGAGATGCCACCTCCCAGAAACCTCCGTCAACTCCGCTCATTACAAGGACAACTGGCTTTTATTTGGCGGTTTATATCGAATATGTCGGGTAAGTGCCAGCCATTCTCAAAGTTGATGAAAAAAGATGTCCGCTTTAAATGGGATGATGAATGCCAAGAAGCATTTGATAGTATCAAGAGATACTTATTGAACCCTCCTATTCTTGCGGCACCAATTCTGGGAAAACCTCTTATATTGTATACGGCAGCATTAGAAGAGTCCCTCGGAGCACTATTAGCCCAACATAACGAAGAAGGCAAGGAAAATGCGTTATACTACATCAGTCGGAGATTGATTAGCGCAGAAATCCGCTATTCCCCAATTGAGAAGCATTGTTTGGCATTGATCTTTACAGTTCAAAAGCTCCGCCACTACATGCTTTCTCACAAGATTACCTTAATTGATATCAAAGATCGATCCGCTGAAATTCTTGATGAAAAGACCAGCGTTGACAGGTCGTTTAGCCAGGTGAGCAGTGATATTACTACAATTTGATATCACGTACATGCCACATAAAGCAGTAAAGGGACAAGGCTTGGCAGATTTTCTCGCCACGCATCCTATCCCGGCAGATTCCCCGCTTAATGGTGATTTGCATGACGAGCAAATCATGCAGGTCGAGGAAAGCAAAAAGTTACCATTCTGGGAGATGTATTTCGACGGGGCATCATCGATTAAGCCTGCCCGACCTCCAAATATTGCAAGGACCCGAGCCGGCATCGGTCTCCTTTTTGTAGCACCCGAGGGAGGTATAATGAGATTTTCATTCAGTTTGATTGAACCTTGGACCAACAATGAAGCCGAATACAAAGCTTTAATAGCAGGGCTGGAGATTGCAATCGATATCAGAATTCAAAATCTTCAAATCTTCGGCGACTCTCAACTTGTGATAAATCAAGTCTTGGGCATTTACAAGATTTGTAAGGTTGAGTTGGCTCATTACCACCGGCGGACCCTTGAGCTCCTGAAGCAGGTACCAAATGTTAAAATAGTTCAAGTTCCTCGCGGACAAAATGCCAAAGTAGATTGTTTGGCAAAATTGGCCAAGGAAATGGCAAATACCAACGAGGAGAGACCTATATATATCGGAGTTTACAACCGTCGGGTGTTGGAACCCGCCCTGTTGCAATTCCCGCGGGCAGAAAAAGTATCGGATTCAAGCAAACAAGATACAATTCCGAGTGACCCTCAACCTCTTCATCATATTATTATGAAAAATTATCCGGAAGAATATCATGTATCCAAGAGACGTAAAGCTAGCCAAGCTTCAGAATCGTGGTTACATTGCTTAGATGTTGAAGTAAAAGATGATTGGAGGCAATCCTTCATCGACTATTTGAAAGAAAGTAAACTCCCAACAGATAAATCTCTAGCCACGCAAATTAGGAAGAGAGCATTGCGGTATGCATTTGTCAATGACACGTTGTACCGACGAGCTTTTGATCAAATGTGGCTAAGATGCCTAGAGACCAGGGAAGTTGATAGAGTGATGACAGAAGTTCACGAAGGAATCTGCGGTGCACATCAGTCAGGTCCCAAAATGACTGCTAAAATCAAGAGAATGGATTACTATTGGCCAACTATGATCAGAGATTGTATCGACTATGCTAAGAGGTGCCACGAGTGTCAAATCCACGGTGATGTTATACATCAGCCTCCAAATCCGCTGCACCCGACAATAGCATCTTGGTCATTTGAATGTTGGGGCACTAACATAATTGGGCCGATAGATCCGCCTTCTTCAGCGGGACACCGCTTCATTCTAGCAGCGACAGACTACTTTTCCAAGTGGGCAGAAGCGGCTCAGTTCAGAGAAGTCACATCTGAGCACGTGATCAATTTCTTTACCCATAATGTTGTTTACAGATTTGGCGTGCCACGCCGCATAATTTCAAACAACGGTACTGCATTCAAAAGTACAAAAATCTACAAGTTCGTTGATCGGCACAAAATCGATTGGCGATACTCATCTGTATACAATCCAAAAGCGAATGACTTGGCGGAAGCTTTTAACAAAACGCTGGTGAAACTATTGAAGAAAATCCTCACCAAGAATAAAATGGAGTGGCATACGAAGATGGTAGAAGTGTATGGGCGTATCGTACAACTTACAAAACGCCAACCAAAGCCACTCCTTATTCACTCGTATTCGGAGTTGAAGCAGTGTTGCCACTAGAGATTAAACTGCCATCACTTCGAGTGGCAATTGAATATGATCTAACCCAGGAGCAAAATGCTCGCCTAAGAATGGAGGAACTTAATGCACTCGATGAGATTAGACTGCAAGCTCAATAGAACTTGGAGATCTATCAAGCAAGGATGGTGAAATCATTTGATCGGATGGTGCGCCATCGAACATTTTAAGAAAGAAAATTGGTTTTGGTGCTGAGAAGACCAATCATCCCACATCGAAAAGTTTGTGGCAAATTCGTATCCAATTGGGAAGGCCCCTTCGTCATCGAGAAGGTATACCGAGGAGCCTATTAACTTATCGACCTACACGGTCAGATACCCATGCCGTCGATCAATGGTCGATATCTAAAGAAGTATTTCGCATAAAATTATCAAAAAAAATTTTGTTTAATGCACTGTGTATTTTACACGTGTTTATTAGCACATATGTTTTACATTTTGAAATTCTCTTGTGTCACAAGAATGCATTTCAAAGAGAAAAAAATACATAAAGATGGTTGCATAATCTCCAACAAAGAGCAATATGAAATTACGATTAGAGTAATCGATTTTGTAGATCTTGAAGTTGCGACATCACTTCGGCAAGGGTCTGATGTTCGGTCTCAGCGGCATGCAATTCTTCCACAGCCCGAGTAAGTGCAGCCTCAGCATCTTGCACAGCGCGGTAGCAAATCTGATAACGATCACGCTCCCTCTCGATTACTCGTGCTTGCATATTTTGTTTTTCTTGAAGGTCAACCTTGCAGGACATTGAATTACTGATCTCCATTCATAGATTCTTTATCTTCGAAGAAAATTTGTCCACTTCAGCTGAAGTACTGGCAGATCTCTCGTTATATCGTCTCATAGCATCAGCACTCCTTGTGAAGTTATCATGGGCAGTATCAGCAATTTCTCGGCAAATTCTAACCTTCTCACGAAGATCATGTAATGAGACCCTGGTTTGTATGATTGACAGAGACTTCAATCGTCGGACATAAAACTCAGCCTCACGGCACAACCCTTCCCAGAACATCATTTCATCTTCTTCCATTCCAATCTGCGATAAAACATTTAAGGTAGCGTTGGCAGTGTTCGTAAATTGATCCAATGATTCGGGCGAGCCTGGGTTCAGTTTGGAGATCACTTCACATAGGAACTGCATGCTTTGATCGCACATGTCTATATTTCTTATGTCGGGGAATCGTGGAATGTGACAGAATATTTTCAATTGGTAATCTGCTCCTTCTGGCACTATAGAATGATGATGAAAGAAATTCATAAAAAAAAGAGATAAGGGAAAGTAAAAAAAGGGGGGTGAACGATAGATGACATAAAAAAATGGATGAGTCCATACCTGTGCTAGATTCCACAAAGTGTGTTGGTGGGTTGTTAATGAAAGGGGCTTCAACCATTGGATGAGTCCATAAAATAAAATACACGACACCAAATATCGGTCGTGTATTTTGATTTTCTTTGAAAATGTTTTTTTTTTGTTGACTTGAAACTTTTAGATAGATTTTGATTTTCTTTGAAATTTTTTAAGTCATGGGTTTTGCTGAAAGTTTCGGCAGTACTCCGGCGTCGTCCCCGCTTAGGTGGCTGCATCAGAGGTGTAAAGCCTTCCCGCCTGCCAAGAAAGGCAGTCACGGTGGGTATCGGGTGACACCGCGGCCGCAGTTCCAATCCCCGCTCGCTAACAAAAAGCGGTCACGGGGTCTTTAAGCACATATTTAAAGCATAGTATTTTCCCCGCCTAAAAGCAGTGACAGGTACTTAAAACAATTTTTCTACAAATAGCAAATTTCCCCGCTCGCTAAAAAGAGCGGTCACGGGTACTTAAGTTTCATGCATACGAATTTTCCTGCTCGCTCAGAGCATCACAGGTACTTAAGTTTCCTCGCCCGCTAAAAAAAACGGTCACGAGTACTTATTTCATACGTAGAAATGTAAAATACTAGTGTCAGGCTTTTTACCTTGGGTCTACAGTAATCGAGATGGCAACGGCAAATGGCGGCGACGGTGGGAAACTTGCAATGCACAATTTAAATTTTTTTTAAATATTTGTGCAATTTAATTAATCATATATGTCCTTTCTCTTATTTAAAATAAAGTGTAGAGAGAGAAAGAAGGGAAGAGAGCTCTCTTTCTAGAGAGAGAAAGAGAGGGAAAGAGAGGAACTGATGGGGTTTTTTGGTGGAAGAGGCTTAGGGTGTGTAGGAGATTGGGGGAGTGAGGTTAGAGAGAGAAAATTTCTCATTTTTGGAGAGAGAAAGAGAGAAGGGAAATTTTTTTCTCTAGGGAAGGAAATTAGAGGCATGGTGGAGAGGGGAGATGCTTGGGGTGAAAATGGAGTCATACATGAAGAGATTTCACTCTCATTCTAGAGAAAATTTTCTCTCTAGATTAGAGAGAGAAAATGAGGGATGAAGCCCATGCCTACTCGAGCACTTGCCGCAGAATAAGACTTTTGCCGCAGAAGATAAGAGATCTCCGCGATCTCTTTGCTGTAGCCGCCCGCGAGAATCGTAGCTTGACGAGTAACTAACGGCCGCAAAATTTGAAAATCAAACAAATCTTAGCCGTTGATTTCAATTTCGGATTTGGCTATTTGATTTAACCTAAATCAATCAATTAGGGCTGAAATTGAGCCCAAACTGGACTCGACTCAAACCGGCTTGGGTCGATTTGGGTCCGAGTGGGTCCGATTAAGTTAATTTTACGAAATTAAACTTGAATCGACACCGAATTGTGCCGAATTAAGCTCGACGACGCTTGACGGTGTTTGGTTAATTTTGGCTTGATTTTAATTAAATTAAATCGAATTTAATTTGACCAAAACAAATTTAATTTAATCAAATCAGGGTCTAATTTGAGTCGACTTTGCCTCGACGACGATCGATTGGGTCGATCGAGCGCGATCGAGCCTAGTCGGGCTCGATCGGGGTCGGGTCAATACGAAAATGTTCGTCAACAACCTCGTTAAAATATTTTGACAATATGGGAGGCATCAGATGTCTTGGATTAAGGTAGGAAATGGACCATTTTGGAAAAACGGTCAACTACAACACATATGACGTGATGCAAGCAAAAATTAGAAAAACTCTAATTTTTGCAAGCATACTAAAAGTCTTCCTAGAAAAATAAGAAAATATATTTTATAATAAAAAATAATACATAACAAGGATATTTAGAACATGAAATAACACCTAAAGAAGCTTGTCAAGTCCTCGAGAAGAAAGATACAGATGGGGTGGTTACTTGTGGAGAGAAGTAGATAAGAAGCCTGAGACGAAATCGAAGAGAGGAGAATAGAAAAGGGGACAAGCTCGCAAGCTTTCCCAAGAAGAAGAGAAATTAAACAAGCTCGTAAGCTTTTCCAAGAAGAAACCCACAGGTTATTGGCTCCAAAAACCCTCCATATTCTCCTTTTTATGCTCCAAAACATCACATATATAAGAGAAAAGAGGTAGCTAAACAACCAAAAACACCTCCAACCAAACCAATCAGAACATGGGAAACAGAAGGCCAGTAGGCGATCCAGGAGCAGCACCCGAAGGGGTTTCACGGGAACAGAAAAGGCAGCCACGGGATACAGGAACGGGCGCACAAAGGGAACCGAAACAGGCAGCCATGTGGGAGGAACCAACCACGGGAAGAGGAGCTAGGTGGAGGAGCCGAAGGGCCATCAGAGAGGGGAGGGAAGAAGGGGGAATGAACCTGAATTGGCATTAAATACACATTAATGAGCTGATTTTAGTAGAAGAAAATTGCAACTCATTAAAAATTACAACCCAAAAAATAGGCTCATAATTTGCCCCCCCTCCCTACATCAGATTCATCCCCGGTTGAAAGGGCTCATCTCCTGATGAGGATGTTTTAGAATTTTTCTAACGAGATGAACGCTCTGCATCCAATTCTTGAATCAAGGCTGCATATTTTTTTATGATCATTTCTCTTTCTTGCTTGAATTGGTCTTGCATAAGTCTCTTTTTCTTCGTGTATTGTTCCGTACATACATGCATCTTCATCTATAGTTTGTATAATTCATTTTGAATCGAATCGGTTGAACTTCCTTCCAACGGAATCCATCAGTCCATAGGGATATTTTCTTCAAGAACATTTGGTTGAATTTTTCCAATTTCAGCATCGACTTCCACTTCATTTGGATGCTCCGTTTATTGATGAGGGCTCATAATTTTTTTTTATTTTTTCTAAACACTTAAAAAAAAAAAGACACGAAAAAACCTAGGAAGATACTAACCTAGGCTTTGATACCAAATTGATGTAAGTAAAAATTAGAAAAACTCTAATTTTTGCAAGTATACTAAAAGTCTTCCTAGAAAAATAAGAAAATACATTTTATAATAAAAAAACAATACATAAAATGGACATTTAGAACATGAAATAACACCTAAAGAAGCTTGTCAAGTCATCGAGAAGAAAGACACAGATGGGGTGGTCACTTGCGGAGAGAAGAAGTAGATAAGAAGCCTGAGACGAAATCGAAGAGAGGAGAAGAGAAAGGGGACAAGCTCGCAAGCTTTCCCAGGAAGAAGAGAAACGGAACAAACTCCCAAGCTTTTCCAAGAAGAAACCCGCAGGTTATTGGCTCCAAAAATCCTCCATAATCTCCTTTTTTATGCTCCAAAACATCACATATATATAGGAGAAAAGAGGTAGCTAAACAATTAAAACCACCTCCAACTGAACCAATCAGAACAGGGGAAATAGAAGGCCAGCAGGCGGACCAGGAGGAGCACCCGAAGGGGTTTCACGAGAATAGAAAAGGCAGCCACGGCATACAGGAACGGGCGCACAAAGGGAATCGGAACAGGCAGCTACGGGGGAGAGGAACTAGAGACGGGAAGAGCCAGTGGAAGGAACCGAAGGGGGCCATCAGAGAGGGGAGAGAAGAAGGGGGAATGAACCTGAATTGGCATTAAATACACATTAATTAGCTGATTTTAGAAGAAGAAAATTACAGCTCATCAATTGCCCCCCCCCCCCCCCCCCCCCCCCCTTCCTACATCATGGTGTCATTCCTACGAAGTGTTTTAGGCAGACCTAGGATGAATTCCATGCTAATGTCCAGCCAAGGACAACTGGGAATAGGCAAAGGGGTGTAGAGTTTGGTGTTTTGTTTACGATGTTTGGCTAGTTGGCAAGTGTGGCACCTACTGATCATTTTCCCAACATTCTTCTTCGCTAGGCTAGAAGAAGCGGTACCCTACGACTTCTATCGTTTTGTCACGACCGAAGTGCCCAACAAGGCCTCCAGCGTAGAGTTCCCAAACGAGGAATTCTCTAAGGGACGTGCTAGGGATACAAAGCTTCTGAGCTTTGAAAAGATATCCATCCTTAAGGTGAAAATCATCCATAAGGCACGTGCTACCTGTAGACAAAAGAGTCTCCTTGAAGTCAGAGAATTCCAAATTATCCCTTTTGATTTGCTCAAATCCTACGACTTCGTCCCTTATTTTAGTGATAGTCATCATACGACGGCTGAGGGCATCGACAACATTATTTTCAACTCCTGCCTTATGCCTGAGGGTATATGTGTATTCTTGAAAGAACTCTACCCAACGACCGTGATGTGCGTTCAATTTCTTTTGGGAGTTGATATAACATAGAGTCTCGTGATCCGAGAAAGTGACGAACTCTTGCGGGAGCAAGTAGTGTCGCCAATACCGAAGGGATTGGATCACAGCATAGAACTCTTTGTCGTACGTGGAGTAACATTGTCGGATGTCATTTCGCTTTTTGCTAAAATAGACAACAGGGTGGCCTTCCTGGGATAGGACTTTTAATTCCGACTCTCGAAGCATCGCAGGTTACTATATAGACTTTAGAGAAGTCAGGAAGTCTTATCACTGGGGCTTCCATCATTTTCTTCTTAATTTCCTCAAAGGCTTTGGTGGCAACTAGAGTCCACTAAAAATCACCTTTCTTGAGCCAATTAGTGATAAGAGACACGATGGTACTAAAATTTTAAATAAATCACCTATAGAAGATGGCTAATCCATGGAAGCTGCAGACTTCCCGAATGTTGTGAGGAATAGACCATTTAACAATGGCTCTCACCTTCTCGGGGTCTATAGAAACCCCTTGGGAAGACACGATAAAGCCTAAAAAGATAACATGATTGACATGAAAGGTGCACTTCTTAGGATTTACGTAAAGTTGTTCCTTCCTTAAGACCTCGCAGATTTGCCTTAAATGGTATAAGTTCTTACTTATGGACTGACTATAAATAAGATGACGTCAAAGTAGGCAACGACAAACTTTCCCATAAAAGGGCGCAACACTTGGGTCATGATCCTCATGAAAGTACTCGGGGCGTTACTCAACCCAAATGGCATGATCAGCCACTCATACAGACCATACTTGGTTTTGAAGGCGGCCTTCCACCCATCACTGAGTTAGATCCGGATCTGATGGTATCCACTCTTAAGATCAATCTTGGAGAAAAGAGTGGCTCCAATCATTTGGCCGGCGGTGGAAGGAGAACCAAGGGAGTATGGGGAAGGGACATTGTCGGCCACAAACCCGGACTCTTCCTGTGGTTGGTGGGTATTGCGATGCCCTCACCTCGGGACTTCAATCTCTCCAAAGATCTAGCTCTCACAAAACTCGTGGTTGTAGAAATTTTCATAATAGTAATTCATTCCCCTCTCCAAGAGGAGGAGAATGCATTAAATAGCCCCTACAAAGAAGGTAAAATAAAAGGCAACTTTGCCCCAAGGGCTTACATATGAGTAGACCCATAAGTAAGGGTAAAAATGAAAAATGTAATCAAATAAAACAATTACATATAATGAATTAAAAATAGATTAACACGATTGTGGCCGTAGATCGTTGGCCCCGTCTCTGGTAGACTTTCCAAGATCAGATGTCATCATCACTTACGCCCTTAGGCACAAGGTTTGAGCAGGTCAAAGAGGATTACTTAGAGTGCCCCGACTTTAAGGAGATCTATTCCTTTTTGTTCACAGGCAGCACGCGCCTAGTGGATGATTTTCTCCTTGAAAATGGATACCTATTCAAAGCTCAGAAGCTTTGCATTCCAAGCACTTCCCTTAGGGAATTCCTCGTTTGACAACTTCATGCCGGAGGCCTCGCAGGACACTTCAGTCGTGATAAGACTATCGAAGTTGTAGAGTACCATTTCTTTTGGCCTAGCCTGAAGAAAGATGTGGGTAAGATGTCAGTAGATGCCACATTTGTCAACTGGCCAAACAACGAAGGCAGAACACAGGTCTTGCACCCGTTTACTAGTTCCCAGTTGTCCATGGCAGGATGTTAGCATGGACTGTTTAGAATTGTATCGCATAAGGAAATTACATCTTCATTTGCATCGCATTTGCATGAATTGCATAAGGAAATTACACGCCGTATTGAACAGAACATTGCGGCTTATAAACTTCACGCTGATCTTAAACGAAGATTCAAGACATTCAAGGTTGGTGATTCAATGATGGTCCGGATCCGTCTGGAATGGTTTTCGAAAGGGACCGTTAAGAAACTAAATGCTAAAAGCACAAGACCATTTAAAAAAAATGAAGAAAATTAATGACAATACTTATGTAATGGATTTGCCTATAGATTTTAATATTAATCATTCTTTTAACATTGAAGATTTAGTATCCTATGAAGGTTCAAAGTTGAACCCACCTAACCCACTACAAATTGAGCCTTGTGTGACCGCACCCTGTGAGAGCCCAAGCCTTCCTCCACTTTCAAATATTTTCAAAACACCTATTGCAGAGAAAGTTGACATGATTTTAAACGATGACATTATTTCCATGAAAGAGGGTGGACGAAGAAGGTATTTGGTAAGGTGGAAAGGTAAACCAGAGACATAGAGCACTTGGTTAGAGCGCTAGAAGCTCCAGCGGTTTGACCCAGATGCACTAGAGATCTATGAGAACACTCAGGATGCATACTCGATGGAGTCGAGCTCCTTTCCACCCTAGGAGAATAATGAGGATAGCTAACTGTGGAAAGTTTATCAGAGAAGATGTCGAAGATCTACGGCTACGATTGGACCACTTTATTTCTGAGCATTTATTTGTATTTGATTTTTATGATGTATTTTTCTGTTTTTACCCTCACTTGAGGGAGTAGGCTTATATGACCCTAGGGGGCGTACTTCTATGATTGGATATTTTATTGTAAGTCGTCAATTTATAGACCTCTCCTCCTCTTGGAGATGATGTTGATTATGAAGAGAAAAAAAATAGCTCTTTTTTTCTTGATGAGTTGTGATAGTTCTTGTGAGAGCTTGTACGAAATCCCTAGGCGAGGGCAATGCACTACCCATTAGCCGCAAGAAGCATCCGGGCTCGCAGTTTATCTCCACCGCCAACTCTCTTTCCCTTCTTTCCCCTAACTGCCGGCCCAACTCCTCCCCCTAGCCGCTAGCCATTCCCAACTTCCCCCTTGGCCGACTTTCACCCTAAATTGTCGGCCACCCTTTCCATCCTAAACCACCGGCTACCCTTCCCCTTCTAACCGTCGGCCATCACCTTTTTCCATTACCTCCAAAATTTTAATCCAAGTAATCAATACTTTCCACAGTTAGTGCATCATAAATTTGGAAAGTCCTAAATTCATATTTTAATTCACTTAGATCTGAAATTTCTTTCTTAAAAGGGGATGAGTTATGTTAGGAAAGTTTTCTCATTCAGACTAATTTAAAATTTGAATAGAGATTTTCCCTAAATCCCCTTTCTTCAATTAACATCCTAAAATTACGAACTCCTTTAAATCCTCTAATTAACCCCACCTACCCTAGCCCTTGCTGCCTCCTCCCCTCTCTCCTCAATTATAACCTTTCCAATTTTAGTTCCCCAATCAGTCCCTCCATCAAGGCTTGTCGCCCCCTCCCCTCTCTCCTTATTTTAGAGTCATTCAAATTCAATTCCCCCCAATCACTCACCCCACTTAAAGCAGCAATTCAATCCTAATCAATCCCAATTGATTCTTGTCTTCAATTGCATGCCACCTAGACAAGAAATTAATTCCATAATTTTGTTAAATGCTGGAATTAGATTCAGAATTTCCTAATTGTTGTCCATCCCTTATTCTATTCTCCAAATCCGAAATTAAATCTCACATTTCTCTCCCCCTATATGGCTGGCCGCATCTTCACCTTCTCCCTTGACAATTATTCTTCCTAACTTGTTATTCCCTCAAGAAAGAGAACATAAATCCTCTCCCAGGGCGAACTATACCTACCTCCCCCCCCCCCCCCCCCCACCTCCCCCCCCCCCCCCCCACTCTCTTACCCCTTTTTACACCAAGTCCACCACTTAATGATCCCACTAAGCAAGGAATATCAAGCCCGTATTTTCCCCCCTACTCTTACATCCTTTCCAAATCTGTAATCCATTGCTAACTGCAAGGCTTGAATGATACAAGAGGCTACACCAAACAATCGACGACCGGGTTCTAGCAAATGTTATAACAAGAACCAAAAACATGCGGATGGTAAACCTTATTTCTTACCTTATATCTTTGATTCCTCCTCAATCATGCATCACGTGACCATGAAGACTTATCCGCATAGCCCATATTAAGAGTGTGTGTGAGTGGATCTTTAAAGTGATTATTCTAATCGTTAAATTAGGGATTCTCTTTGAAAGCCTTACATTAACATGGTATGATTTAATTTGATTTTTTTGTGATCCTAATGTTATCATGTAATTGATTACCTGAGCTTAATCACTATCTTGTTGGACTTAATCTTTAGTTAAAACACGTGGGAAGTTAATGAATTGGTAAAGTTCTATTCATAAGCGTGTAATTTCAAATCCACTAACATCACATATGCACGTCATCCTACATCAGTTTTACTCCACATCTTGTGGTTATTAGTAGATTGAGTGTGAAAACATTTCTCCTTACTATACATCTTGGAAATTTTATGGTCATAATTTCTCAGAATGCTTTTGGGCTCACCTAGAGCTACAAAAAGAATCATTGTGAGAACGTTGATCTTCCATCTGATAAATGCTTACCTCCAATGAATTGATGATTGTTTTGATTACTTTTGATATGGTTTGCACTCAAAATGGTGAATCATTTTTTAATTTTGTTTTGAAACTAGTCCTTCCATGTGTCACTAATTTAGCGATTTTGATTGAACCCCGCATCTACTCACTTGATTAATATTCCAGGCCCAACTAAGGTTTTTGGTTATGGTGTTATTCCTATCACGAGGGTTTGGGAGATCCAAACTCACTTTCTCTTACTTTTGCTATTAACATTTCTAGCACAAAGGAGCTTGTGAATTAGAAATTTCAATTATATATGTCAATAGAGGAAGAGAAAACAAGAAAGCATACTGACACTCTCCAAAATATACCAGCCTTCAACTGGGTGCTTTTTATGATGTCCATTGGGGCTCATCTCTTCCAACAGTTAGTTCATTCACCATATGTTTGCTTTGCTAGTGTATATTGTTTTATAGTTCTTAACTTGCAACGTTTTGCAATTAGTTTGTACTGTATTTCTTCTTATAATCAATTTTGTTTTTGTTAAAAAAAAAAAAGAATGAAATAATGTCCCGATTATATATAAGAACATATGTTTAAGATTTAAGACAATTATTTAATACTAATATTGCCACAATTATATTCGTCTCGCTACGGCCATATTTCTTATCGGTATCCTCATGTGATCTCTGTATCTTATAAAAGGCATGTTAATAATGGAGGTAAGAGAAGTGTCTAATGCATTATCATCGATTGGCCGTGCCGACAATTCTGATGTGGTCACACCTGCTGTGGTAGCTGAGGTAATTTTTTAGTATAGCATACCGAAACAAGAAAGCTGGGATATGTTCTTTTTGGAGCCTTTTTAAAATCACGCTCTTTAATTTAGCTCTTCAACTCGGAAGTTCTAGCGTGCTGGCTTTTTTATGCTGTACAATATCCATGGAAGATGAAAGTGTTTCCTTGGCTTAATATTGTTATGATTTTATATTAGTTTGTAATTTATATATAAATTTAATGTTTTTTAATTTTTTTTTTCTTTGTAATCCGATTCTTGATGTTCCAGCGTGTACATATTGAAGGAATACGAAATGATGTATGGTTCACGAGGAATTATGTTCCTGTTAGATATAGTGAAGCTCAAGAAGTCAATCTGGATGACATCCATGCTGTTTTTAATGACATTGAGGTTGGTGGGATCTTTAAGATTGTTGATCCTGTTATTGATTATGGACTTAAATACTTTGTATATCAAAGTCCTATACTAATTTTTATCTTAATCTTTATTTAATTCTTAATCTAACCTGCACTATTGAGTATGAACATATCAGCTCGAAAGGATAACCTTGTATCTCCACTCTTTTTGTTGTAGGATCAGTTTGTAACTGAGCAAGTAGAGAACAGTGAACGTCGTCCTCTTATAATGAACGCATTTGAGATGTTTACGTTGTCCCAAGGGCTGAATCTTTCAGCATTATTTGACAGACAGCAGGTAATGGTATTTACTTTTGTACGAGTTTCTCTGAAGCTGTATGTGACATTTCAATCACTTGCATTCATAGAAAGGTTTGCAGTTCTAAATCGAAAGGTCACTTGTTTACTATTAAAAACAGCTCGTTTATCTATATTAT
The DNA here is from genome assembly GCF_001605985.2 of Dendrobium catenatum. NCBI lineage: Eukaryota > Viridiplantae > Streptophyta > Magnoliopsida > Asparagales > Orchidaceae > Dendrobium > Dendrobium catenatum. Next base: position 3,697,245 of record NW_021318693.1, read on the forward strand.
CTGTTCTTATTCATTCTTATTCGTTTGAAAGTGCTTCTAAAGCAGTAGTTGGGGAAGTTTGCCTTGTTGCACAATTTGGGGTTCCTTCTTGAAGTGCACATAGACAAACTTACCTGATAGCCACAATCTTAACTGATATCGCTATGGTGAGCCTGGATTGCTTTCCGGGTTAGCATTTTCATCGCACTAGCGATCAGGGTGTCTTTTCTAGAAAATTCCTGAATTAACTAATAACTACACGAATGCTCTGAAATTCTTTTGGTTAATCCTTGTTTGGGCATTAGAAAAAGTGGGAATTAGATTACGTAATATGTAACCCACCAACTTTGGAGATGGCCGGGTTTGTGGTTCTTCTTCTTTATCTTGTTGTCGCTCTTTCTTCATCCCATAGCCGCTGGCCAAGGGTTCTCCCGGATCCCTAAGCCGCCGGCCATCTAGCCCCACCACCACCCGCCACCTAGGCTCCCCACCCCATCCCCTTCCTACGGCCAAACCCACCCACCGCCGGCCACCTTGGCTTCTTCCCTCTCCCTACATGCTACCACGCCTTTCCTAAATTAGATTTCATGATTTTGGTAACTCTATTTATGATTAAATTCAAATCTATTTGAATTTGGAATAGTTGCCTAATTTATGAAATCCTATTTTAGGAAACCTACTAAATCCCTTCATATTTAAATTGTAAATTAAGCATATGATATATAGAATTCAAAGATGGGACATTTACCAGTAAAGCATGATTAAGGACAAATTGTATTGAAGCATTGGAGCCACACTATGCATAGAGATGCTTTAATTGGGGGAAAAAACTAGTTTTTGATGTGCTCTGGTCATGGTTTGTGGTTTGAATTCAGTGATCCTGAGTTGGATTTCATAAAAAATTATGGTACCCAAAATCATCATTAATGGCTGAGCTATAAAAGCAAATGATTGAAAACAAAAATATCTTTGATGACTTACTAGAAAAAGACTTTATAAAGATATCACATGTGGAGCATGATTAAATCTGTTTCCAAAGAAATTTGATTGAGATTTGTATAGAATGTATTAAGCCATATATGAACCAACTTGTTCTTCATTTTCAACAAGTCATTAGATTTTTTTTATATAATGAAATAGGAGTCAATAGGGTTCGAACCATCAAATAAATATACGGTTATGGGGACTGGTATATTTGTCTTAATACATTCATATTAGGCCTTCAAAGTATATACAACAACAACAACAACATCAAGCCTTTATCCCACTACGTGGGGTCGGCTACATGAATCATTTTTCTCCATTGTGTCCTATTAACAATGAAAATTCACTAATAAAGGCATAAAGCCTACAAAACCCGATCTCCTATCGACAAGTTGATAGGGTCGACAAGGTTTAATCAAATGAAATTCACCTCGATGATGGTCGTGTTGAATGCAGATCTCAACCGGAAGAGTTAATTCCAAATATTTCAAGCTTCATCCAAATACTCGCGAAATTCAAAGCTCCCAAAAATCCATCATAAAACTCGAGGAAAACATTTTTATCCATAATATTTTATAAAATGACTGGAATTAAAATCAAAGATAGGGGTTCGAAAGTCTACCTCATGCTCTACAATATCCTAAATAGGACTAATGGATGAAACTCGAGCTTTAGCCTCCTCTCTTCTCTAGTGAGAGTTGCATGGAATGAGGTGATTAGCAAATAGTTTTGGATATTTTTAATATTTAAAACCATTAATTCGGTCTGGAGTCGTAGCGCTAGTCTTCTCATTACCGCAATACTAACCCGGATCTTTCATATTCTCCCAGAATCTTTCCATGGCTTGGTGCCACACATCGTTGCAACTCACCCTCAATTTCACCTCCCCAACTAAGAGCTCAATGCCATGGCGCCACCCAGCCCAGATCCATAGTGCTTGCAGAGTTATTATGATAATTTCCAATTTTATTTTTTGAATCCATTTCTTGGCTTACCTATGGCCTCATTAGACACTCTAAGATCCGTAATTATTAATAAAATCAAATTTAAACAAATATTTATAGTAATTACCTGGGCTTTTTCTCTGTAGATATTTCATGAAACCCGTGTTGAGAATGGGGAATAAAGAGAGCTAGAGAGAAGAGATGGAGATTTGTGGTAAGCTCAAGAAAAATCCACCTCAAACTAGCATGGAATCCACTAGAATCACTAAAAGTCTCAAAGTGCACCACATCACCCTTTATTTATGGTTGTGAGAGCTATAGGAAGGCTACGCAAAAAAAAAAGTACAATGCTACATAGATTAGCTGAAAAAGAGCACGGTCGAAAGGGCTCCAACGAGTGTTCTTAGATGTGCTTATTAGTGCCTATGTGAGTTTATGGGCGAGTGCTGAGATAAAGGGACCTACGACTAGTAGACTTGCTGATTGCTTGAGGAGGAGAGGTGAGTGAACTGTTGTCATGGGAAGGGTGAGGCCTCAGGTTGGAGGGTTGTGACAAGGTGAAGTGAGGATCCCATGAGTAAGTGCCTTTTTGGAATTGAGTTTGTCGAGCTTTCATGGGAATTATCACTTAGGCAGAGTGCGAGTGACTGAGATAGTGATTCAAATTTATGGCAAGTGCTGAGTTGTTGGCTTGATGATGAATCCCCAATTTGCCCCATAAAAAGGTGAGTTCTTTGGAGGGCCCGGGCGAATCTAGCTTATTGATCACATTGGAAAAAACATTCTTCAGGTTCTTGGTGAGTAAATCTGATGGACCGGTTCACTCGGTCCATCCTAGACCCGTGCGGGTCTATAGGAGGCGGGCGGACCGGCTGGACAAAAAGGGGCCCACCCACTTAAGTGGGGGTAATTTGGGTATGTGAGGGACTTTTGGATTGTATGAAGGGGGCCATTAGGGTTTAAGGGGCCCACCCACTTAAGTGGGGGTAATTTGGGTATGTGAGGGACTTTTGGATTGTATGAAGGGGGCCATTAGGGTTTAGTTGGGGGCATTATGAAAAGTGTATTCTCTTTCTAGTTTTCTTCTTCTAGTTTCCTTCTTGTTCTTTTCTAGGGTTTTCTTGTGGGAGATCTTGTCCTTCTCAAAGTGGACAAACTTATCTTGTTTTCTCTTGGCTTTCAATGCAAAGGTTCTTGCTTTTCATCTCAACCCTCTTGTGATTGTTTCTCTTTGCTTTTGGTGGAGAAATTCCTCATTTTTGGGGGAAATTAGGGCAAAACCGAAATTGTGGAACCC
>NW_021318693.1:3702403-3722118 GCF_001605985.2 Dendrobium catenatum
ATTAAAAACAAACTTCCCCCTGTGTGTGTGCATGGTTGCTCTTACTCTTATGCATTTTGTGGCCAGACTCAATAAAGTAAAAATAAAATAAATAGAAAAATATAATATCTGATTCATACTCCTAATCTACCCGGTCTTGAGTCTTCCTTTCGTCCTGAGTCACTTGTGATCTTCCTGAAATGTTAGTACTCAAGGACAATAGCAAATAAAGTAATATTCAATGAAAAGTTGTTCCAAAACACTCATTATTTGGCATCATTAAAATCTCAAACTCGGGGTCATGGGTTGCAACAAATAGTAGGAGATTCATTAGTGCACTATGATCCACCTACATAAATCAATAACTATTTCATGATATTTTACTTGTAAAAAGCAATAAACAACTTAATCCACAAAGTACTATGACACTCCAATGGATTTGTAACACTCATACAAGAAGTTAGAAGGTGTCTATGCACTTCCAAAGAGAATACTACATTCAAATGGCAATTGTCACATAATAGAACGACATCAAATATTTTCAAAAATGCCATCGCACAAACACTACAATATGTGTTAACATAGGTACATAAAAGTGCATATGAAATCACAAAACTTATATGGGCCCCAATGAGCGTGTTATACATATACACGTGACATTTAGTGATGTTGTACGGGTCAATAAATATAGTTGGTATCTGATACTTCTATATATAGATAGAACTCAGTATGGCTCAAATTACCAAATAAATATATGATCAAGGTGTCAACCAGAATATTTATTTTATAAATTCATATAAGGCCTTCATGTCTAATGAATAGATAAATTTATTAATAATATCATATAACCGATGAACTTGATCCCCTATTGGAAAGTTGATAGGGTCAGCAAGGATTAGTCAATGAAAATGCCCGTACACCCCGATGATGGCCTTGTTGAATGAAAATATCAATCAGAGGGATTAATTCCAACATTTTCAAATTGTATTAAATCTAAAATCTAAAAGTACCAAAATAAAAAATATTTAAAATTGAAATTCAATCATCCAAACACTTTCAGCTCATAAAGAGCTTATGTCACGTCAAGAATATCACTAGGATTCATTCTCAAAATAGTCTCCTACAAGTAAAGACGTGGTGCATGTCCTCTAATTTGTAGTTTCTCTACCAAAATACACCATAAGTAAATGGTTATGACCTAGGGCCCTCTAAACCAAGTGGTTTTACCAAAAAATAGAACCACTAAATTATGGTTATGGCCGGAGCCAATATGTCTCTTAGTGGCATCAAATCCTTGAGATATAAATCCAAAGGATATAATCAATATGGCACAAAGCCCTTTATTAGCTAAGGTGGATTCAAATTTGTTCCCTTGGATAAAAATTCATCCTAGTTCAACAAGGTTACCTTAGAAGATGTAACCCATGGCTGCCGACAAGGATCCTTCTATCAGGTTGGGTTGATTACCTCCTCTGACTATATAGACTAGGGACCATAATGACCTGGGATGACAAAACCATAGGATCTTGATGGGTTTGTCATCCATTCCCCTACCACCCACTTTAAGTTCAAGATGGTGAAATTTAAAATTTTAAATATGCAATTTTCCTACCAACCCATGCTGTTACTATATGTTAGATATCATGTACCTCTATATATCTGATTGATGACTAGCCTAAATTAAAAGTTCTCTCTGAATTTTAGGAGGGGTAATTAAATATAGGGGATTGAGATTATACAGAACTAGAATTCAGATCATAAAGTTCTTGCAAAATGAGGTTGAAATCTCTGGGCAGTGTCTTATATATAAATTCATTAGCCTTATCACCTGACATTGCAATGTCTCTCGGCGCTCTGACATTCGAGGCAATTTTTGGGAGATTTAGGGTTCCTTCTCGCGTTCTTGATCTTTTCCCTCTTGGCTTATTTTCTTTGCATTTCTCGATTGATTTCTAGTACTTTATTTATTTTACTTTAATTCCTTCACTTGTTTTGAGGTTTCCCATTGCTTTTTGGTTGCTAGGAGATGATGATATGTCATCATCAAACTCATCATCTTCTTCTCTTTTTGAGGGGAAAATATAATGTTTTAAAGATGTGCTAGCTAGTTCTTGGTTTTCTTCTCCTAAACTAAATTCCATTTTGAAAGTTCATCAGGGATGTTAAGCCCTTATGAACTAATCCTGAGGCTAACAAAGAGGCGGGGTGAATTAGTATTTAAAAATTTTCTCCAAATAGAAACACAAATACAACTAAATCAAGATTCACCACAAAAGAAACAAAGTGCAAAAATTAAATGTAAAAGTAATAATAAGAAAAAACACATCAGATTTTATAATTGTTCGGTGAACTTGACCTACATCCACTCCCCAGAGGCATCCTCTGAGTATTGAACTAAACTCAGTGTCTCTCCTTTTGCCCCCACAGCAAGGTGAAAAAGCGAGTACAAAAACACCATTCCACCAACCTCGATGAGGCAGAAAACCCAACTCCTTTTGCTTCCTTAGGAAGTAGATAGAGAACCCAACTTCTTTTTCTTCCTCCAAAAGTAGGCAGAGAACCCAACTCCTTTTGCTTCCTCCAGAAGCAAGCAGGGAACCTTGATCATTTGTTGAAGTAGATCTCTCTAGAACCTCAAAGGAACCAGGGACGATGACCGGAGAAGATGACTCTGATCCTTGCTTGGAGCAATCTTTGTGAAACACCTCATAAACTCCCCCTCACAAGATTCTCTCTCTATCTCTCTCTCTTGCTCTCCCACTCCTTATGGCTCCCTTAGATCAGGATAACAGCGAAAGAATTCCTCTTGAGAAAATATGAGATCTTTTAAAAATGGGCTCCAAAATATCCCTAATTAGTAACTAATCATTAAATATCATCTAGCACAATTGACTGATAGTCCTGTACAATCAGTTCAAATTTAGCTCAATCAGCTTAGACGATTTGGAAGAGTCTGGACGATTAGAAGGCTACTTTGTTCAGATCATCTAGTACAATTATATATCATCCTTTACAATTAGTTCAAGTTATCCAATATCATCTAGACCATGCCCTAGATGGATGTTTGGACGATGGAAAAATAATTAGATCGTTCAGGATGATATAACGATCATCTAGGTCGATCAGTACAAAATGAAAAATATCATCCAGTATAATGCCCTTAGAAGATGTATGGGTGATAAAAAAATAACTTGATCATCCAGTCCAATCTCCTGGTTGTCCTGTATGATTAGTTCAATTTAGTACATATCATCCAGAGCATCGCTCTAAATGGAACTAGACAGATTTTTGGTCGTCCAGGAAGAACTAAAGTTTGTTAAATGATCATCCCATTAGATCTTGTAATCATATAGGATGATATGATCGAGTAATCAAACCTTAATTGCTTTCTTGATTAATTTAGGCATAATTGTGCAACATTATCAAGACGATGTTTTGGACGATGTCCAAAAATAAAGATGCCTAAATAGATATGGCAAACGATTCTTTCTAATTTGAGCCATCATTTCGGATGAGGCAAATATCATCTAGGATGATTCTCTTAATTATGGTTGCCTAAACTAGGATGACCTATTTAAGGATTCTATTTTTAACTAAGCATCCAAGATGATTTTTGGATCATCCTGGATGATGTGATCAAAATAGAAAACTCTAACCAATAGATAGAATTTTTCTCCCAAGTCTTTTTGTGCAAGGTTACTTAGCATTAGGATCCATAACTTTTATAATTGACTCAAGAAAGGATAAAAGATACTTGACACATATTACAAAGTGACTCAGTCATAATCTACCTAATCTTGAGCTGGTTTGATTTGTAATTCGATCTTCTGGACCTGAAATGTTTGTAGGCAAGGTAGTTGGAGAAAAATAGAAATGTTTGCTATCATCAAAATTTTATTTTTTTAAATCAAATTTGTAACAGTTTATCCCTTTTTGATGATGACAAACAATCAAATAATTAAGAAAATTTAATTTTAAACAACATAAGAAAAAAGTGTAAACTAAGAAGTTCAAATTTTACTAAAATAGAACATAGTACATAGTACAACTAAGCAACATAAAATAGTACAACTACTCCCCCTTTTGACATCACAAATAGGAGGAGGGAAAGAGAAATGAAACAAAATAGAAACTACCAAACAAAGGTAAAAATAAAATACAATAAGAAAAAAGAACATCACAAAAACAAACTAAAAGAAGGATGGCCCTTAATCATCTAAAGTAGGTGGTGGTGGTGGCGGAAAGAAACTAGAAAGAGTCACAAACTGCTCCCAAAACCAGGCCATATCCTAGTCATACTGGTGCTGGTGGTGAGCTACAAAAGAGTCAAAGTGAGCAACATCCTCCGCATGTTGCTGCTCCAGTGCAACAACATAGGATTCAAAGTGTGCCTCCTACTGGTTAAAATTCTCCACCAGTTGATCCTGCTATGAATGCTGGCAATGCGGTGCAGGTACAGGAACAGGTGCAGAAGCCGCCTCCTCCTCAGCTCCCTCAGTTTCCTCATGCTCCGGGTGGAGATGAGTACTGTGAAGAATATGGAAGGAGTTGTTGGAGTAAAAGGTAGGCTTAAAGTTTGGTGGGGCAGGATATTGAAGGTTGTATTTGGATTCCATGATATTTATTAACATGTGTCCTAAGCTAAGATTGGGCTTCCTTTTATGTCCTAGATCTCTAATGCTTGTTAGGTGCTCAATGCATCAAAAAATCATATCAGTAGCATTAAATTCATGGTGGGCCAGGATATAAAAAGTAGTGATCGAAAGAAGTGGAGAGATGTACATATGATCACCAGCTTTCAGAAGGACTGAGGTACGAAGGATATGTTGGATTGTCTTAGCATCTTTGAGTAATCTGCTAAACTCTCCAACATGATAGGAAACATTCGTGTTCCTTATAAAGTGATTAGCCGGAGCCCATTCGAAATTGGGGTCTTAAGATAGGATGTGCAGCTTGTCTCCAGTAGTGGACAACCATAGGAGCTCGTAATAATCTTGATATGTGATTTTGACATGACGCCTATTCACATAAGACTGAAGAGAAGTGAAGGAAGAATTGATGCGGAGGCTAGCAAAGAATTCAAATAGCAATTCATAATTTAATGGGATGGTAGGTATAAGGATAAAGCTAAGAGAAGTGTACACAAAGAAGTCTATAATATGATAAGAAAGTATGGGAGGGTTGACAGTCTAGGATAAAGTTCTCCCTGAAGTCTTATACCTCAGATAGGTGGCTTGATCGGCCACCTCAGTGAAATGAGGGTCAAGATTGGCCCTTGAGGAGCTTCCAGAAGGCATTTTAGATCTCTTTCCTCTAGCCATGAGTATAAGAAAATAGAGAAATAGGGAGTGCAAGGATGAAAGTACAAGACTTGGGTGAGAAAACACATTTCCCATCCTCGATTTAAGAAGAGACAAACTGATCATCTAGAATGATTGCATAATCTTCCAGGACGATCAGGTGAAATAATTGCATTCAAGACGATTGGTTAAAAAGGTAGTAATATTGTCACGGATGATCAGACATTGTCTGGCATGATAAAACACAGGCGATTGTCCCAAGGAGTCAAGCCGAACAACCGTTTAAAAAGTACATTATCCAAGATGATTAGATGGATTGTCTGGGACTATAGGAAATAATGGATCATATCGGTAGAAATTAATACGTGTACCAAATTTTGCCACATGGATTGTTCAGGATAAACATGTGGATCATCCATGATGATCACTATTGATTGAGCTTAAATTATAAAGATTATGCAGGACCAAGAGGATCGTCCAGGACGATCACAAATAATTGAAGCAGAAGATAATCAGATCTTGAGCTAAAAACACAAGGATCGTCCAGGATGATCATCTAAAATTTTGAAAGTTTGATATTTCAAAATTTTATTTTTTAAAAATCTGATTTCATGGCTTCATCATCGGTGTTGATGGCGGTGAACGGTTGGAGGAGAAATGATCTTTTGGACGTCCAATGAATGGAGGAGCCCGGAATGTGACGTCTTCACCTTCGGCTTTTGGAGATGATAGCTTTAATTTCTTCCTTGGAGTGAAGGTTAATGCCAAGATGAACAAGCCTTTAATAATCAATGATGGAGGACTGAAATTAAAGAAACAAATCCCTAAAATTGTCGGTAAGGGAAAGGGAATCCTGTTGGATGATAATATGGAGAATTGTGATAAGGTTGGAAAGACCAATTTGGTCAAGGGAGAAAAAATATTATCTCCATCTTCAAATTTAAAGTCTGGTACAAACAATTAATCATATGCAGTGGATATGGTATCTGATAGAGGTGAGAAAGGTGATTCTTTTTTAAAAATGGCGGTTGGATCAAATGAAGCTGAAAGTTCTAGTAAGAAAAAGATCCTGGCAATTGAAGACAATTCGAAAGCTGATCTAGAGGAGGTGTGGATATGCGAAATAGGTGAATTGGGAAGATGTGATGAGGTTAATGATGAAATGCCTAAATGAAGTAACCCAGGTAATCATCATAATGTCTGCCTTAAAAATGAAAATATCAGGGTAGTTGATTTGAATTTCGGTAACTACACAGCTGGAGATGGAAAATCTATCTTGCTTAATGTAGAAAAAGTTATGGAGAACTCCAAGAAGCTTGAAAAGTATTTGGTGGTGAAAATTTTTAGTGGTGATATCCCTTTTTCCTCAATAAGCTTTGAATTGAGGAGACAATGGGGTCAATATGGAAATGTCCATCTAACGGTGATTGGAAAGGGATCGATTCTATGCTCATTCCATGAACCAGAACATATGGGGGCAGTGCTAACCAATGGTCCCTGGTTTGTTAATGGGAATATTATGGGGATTGAAAGATGGACTTAAAGGTTTGATCTGGATTCTCTTAAAGGACTTTCCTCTCCTATATGGATCAGATTACCCAATCTTCTGTTCCTTTGTTGGGATGAAATAAACATCTACCGTATATCATCCAAGGTGGGCTAGCCTTACTTGATTGATGGAAACATGCTTCAGTGGTCTAGAAGAAAATTTCGGAGGGTCTGCATTTGAATAGATATGGATGCTAAGCTACCGACTGGAGTTTGGGTAGAAGGAGTAGAAGATAAATCTTCCACATAATTGAATATGAGAAGCTGCCAAATCTATGTTTTGAATGTAGGAAGATTGGTCATGGAAAGAAAGAGTGTTCTTCACCTAAAATGGAGAACAGGTTTAATTCTATAAAACCTGTTATTTCAAATGCTAGTAAATTGGAGGGAATGGAAATGGCTGCAGATAATCAAAATCTGGGTGTACCTAGATTGATTGAAAAAGAGGAATATGAACCATAGATGTTGGTAAAATATGGGAAGAAAAAATCATATAACAACTTGGCCAGAACACCAAGTTCTCAGGTGGCAAGTAAAAGTAATTTGGTGCCGTTGAAGAAGAATGTTAACAAAAATTCTAGAACAAGGGAAGATAAGCCAAATGATGGGTATAATGTGGTGGAACAAAGGATTGATGGAAGGACAATAGTTAGCCTTGGAAAAAATAGCTTCAAAGCTCAGGAAATTATGGTGCCTGTGGTTGATGATAATTGCTTCAGTGCATTAGTAGATCTGGAGGAAGGTGAATTAGTTCCTTCTACAAAAGTAGTCATAACTGAAGAAGAGATCCTCATTTGTGATGGCAACAAAGAAATAAGTAATCTTGTAGGTGGGATTGGTAAAAAAGAATCGAAGGCAGATATCTGTGAAAATATGAAATCTGGAAGTGAAGAGAAAGCTAACTCTGTTATATCATCTAAGAAAAAAATTCCTAAGCATTTAATGGAATTGGGACCAATCAACTCTTCAACTAGAAGCTGAAGACTGGAGCTAGAAGGGAAAACTAGTTTGGGGGTTAATCCCCAAAATCTCTTTTAATGTATTCCATAGCTTTTTGGAATTGTAGAGGAGCAAGGAAGAGGAGTGCTTCCATCTATATTAAGGAATTTGTTAAAAATAATGGAGTATTTTTTTGGGTTTTGTAGAAACCAAAATATCTGAAATTGATAGAAATGAAATCAATAATATGGTAGAAAAAGATTGGGACGTTTTCTTGGTTCCTTCATCTGGGTTATCTAGTGGAATTTTATTACTTTGGAAATCAAATCAAGTTAAGTTCTCGGTGGGTGCTTTTTCTGCCCAAATTGTGATTGGAGACCTTAAAATTTCCAACAAAGAAATGTGGAGGGTGGCCACGGTTTATGGAAGTAGGGAAGTGCATAAGAGGAGAGATCTATGGAACATGATAGACATGTATTCCATTAAAGAATTGCCTATGGAAATAGGAGGTGACTTCAACTGTATATTGGGAAAAGAAGATAAAATTGGAGGTAGAAGGTTCACATTCTCTCAAGGTCCAAAGGAGATGAAGGTTTGCTTCCTCAACAATGATTTACATGAAGTAGGGTTCATTGGTCCTAATTAGACATGGTGTAATAACAAAAGTGGTGGTGCAAGGATTCTTGAAAGATTGGATAGGTGTTTTATTAACACCTCTATATTAAGCTCCCCATACCATTTGGTAGTGAAGAATTTGGCTAGGATTGCCTCGAACCATTGTCCAATTACATTGCAATTTCAAAATTTTGAAGCTATATCGAAAGGAAGATCAAGTTTGAAAATAGTTGGGCATCTTATCAAGCTTCATTTGTGGTTGTAAGGAAGGAATGGAACATGAACTATCAAGGTAATTGCGCTCAAGTGCTTAATAAGAAGTTTAAAAATTCCTTGAAACCATTGTTTTTTTGGAGAAAATCTAAGCTAAAAGATTTAAATAAGCTTAAAGATAATCTTATGAATGAGATTATTCAACTTCAAATTAAGGAATCTTCTCTTGGAGCTCTCTCGGAAACTGAATACTGGAGTCTCAAATCTAAGGTGAATGAGTTGAATACAACCATGACAAAATTGAATTCTTGGTGGAAGCAAAGAGACAAGGTTAAGTGGCTAAAGGTAGGTGATGAAAATTCTAAATTTTTTCACTCCTATGCTAGTGCTAGAAGAAACACCAACAAAATCATCAAAATAAAGGATGAAAATGGGTTGTTAGTGGAAGAACAAGACAAAATGGAAGAGGTGTTTCTACATTTTTTGTAGAGAAAATGGGAGGCTAGGAGCTGCAAGATGGAAGGTTGGCCGGTAGTGAAATATAGTAACAGAAAATCCTGGAGGCAGATTTGACTATTGAAGAGGTAGAAGGAATTTAGGATCAATTGGGAGGCAATACTTCTCCTGGTAATGATGGAGTTTCAAACTCTTTCATCAAACCTTATTGGGGGATCATCAAAATAGATTTTTGGAGGGCTATAAGTCACTTCTTTATCAATGGAGAATTTATTAAAGAATGGAAGGAGACATTAACAGTGCTTATTCCAAAGGTATATAATCCTATTCTTCCTTCTAATTATAGACCTATAAGTCTAAGCAATTTTGTGTATAAGGTAGCGGCGAGAATTATACTGATTAGATTAGTTATGGTCATTCCAAATTTAATCTCCATGGAGCAAACAACATTCATTAAGGGGAGATCCTTGTCAGACAATGTTTTGGTGGCACACGAAATATTTCATAACCTAAGGATCTCTAAGGACTTAAGGGTCTATTCTCCTTTAATGTAGACATGGAACAAGCATATGATTCCATGGCTTAGCCTTCTTTAAGGAAAGTGTTGGAGTATTTCAACTTTCCCATTAAAATTTCTATTCTCATTATGGAGTGTGTTGAAGACCATAAGTTTTCTTTAATCATTAATGGCAATTACTCCAATTGGATTCATGCTAAGAGCGATTTTAGGCAAGGATGTCCCTTGTCTCCAATCCTTTTTATTCTTTTCTCTCAACTTCTCTCAAATGCATTTGATTAAAGCTCTTGTGGCATCAAATTCTATCCAGAGGGACCTAGAATTTCACATTTACTTTATGCTGATGATGTTATCATGTTCTCTGAAGCAAATATGAAGAAAGTTAAAAGAGTGAAGGAAATATTACTCTGCTTTTTTGATTGGACTGTACAACGAATTAATCTGAACAAATCTACTATGTTGTTCGAAAATCACATGGGAAGGAAGAAGAAAAATAACATTAAAAGAATTATGTGATTTAAAACTGTTAGAGAACTCAATTATCTTGGATTGAAGATAGTTTTGAGAAGACTTACATATGATGATTTTCAATTTATAATTGATAATACCTTGAAGAAGCTGAATCAATGGGGAAGCAAATTACTGTCATTGGCAGGCAAGATGACTATGGTAAAATATGTTTTGCTAGCTCTGCCTACATTTCATGCGTCTCACTGTTCCAAAATGTGTATTGGAAGATCTTGATAAAGCTAGTAGAAACTTCATCGTGAATAAGAAAAATGGCAATAGAGGGTTGCAATATGTCAGTTAGACTGAAATGTGCAAACCAATTGAAAGAGGTGGCCATGGGCTGCATTCAAATATCACTAAGACAACTTCTTTAAGAGCACGTTTGGCATGGAGATTTATTTAGGACAAAGATTCTCTTTTGTACAAGTTAATAGCATCAATATGTAGAGCTAGGCTGGAAAAGGGATGTGGTAGAGTAAGCAGCTCATACTCTTATAAACTGTTGACATAAGGTTTTAAAATTCTGAAACCCATTGTGAAATGGTCTTTAGTGAATGGAGATTCGTCCTGCCTACTTTATCGTCCAGGACGATAATAATATCATCCTGTACGATTAGTTCAAAACATAGACGATTGGCCAAAATATTGCCCTGAAGGTGATTTGGACGATCGAAAATTGGCTTGATCGTCCAAGCCGATCGCACAATCATCCCGGACGATTAGTTCAAATTAGAAGAAAATTGTCCAGAGCATCGCTTGAATTCGTGCTGTCCGATCCTGATCGGCCAGGAGTAACTAAGGGTTTTTAAATATATCATTCTGGCCAATCCTACGATCGTCATATCGTCCAGGCCGATCTCACAATCATCCTTAATTTCTTTCTTAATTGCTGGATCAATTTAGGTATAATTCTGCCATATCGTCCAGGCCGATCTCACAATCGTCCTAGCCGATTTTCAAAAATACAGAATACTTAAATTAATCATGGCGACTATTTCTTTTTATTTTGAGCATATCGTCCTGTCCGATAAATGTATCGTCCAGGATGATAAGCTAATTATGGCTGCCTTAACTAGGAAATCCTGATTAGAGTTTCTGTTTTAAACTCGATCGTTCAGGATGATATTAATATCGTCCGAGATGATGTGAGTAAAAACAGAAATTCTAAGTCACTCAAGTGTATGTGTGTAGGCTTACTTAACATCAGTCACTTCAAAGATTATAATTGACTCAAGAAAGGGAAAAAAGAAAATTACAGACTGACTCAACCCTAATCTACCCAATCTTGAGCTGGTTATGATTTCTGTTCGATCTTTGATTCCTGAAATGTCAGAAGTATCAGGCAGTCGAAGAGAAGCAAGAGTGTTTGCTAATCATCAAAGCATAATCCATGAAACTGAATTTGTAACAATCTCCCCTTTTTGATGATGGCAAATACTTTGACAAATATTTCAAAAACAGTAGTGTAAAACATGGAATCGAAAGTGCAAGCATACAAAGGGTTCCTCTCCCCCTTTTGACATCTCAAAAAGGAGGAGGAAACTTAGAAACAAAGTAAACAATTATTTTTTTTAAACAAGGCATGAACATGATGTAGTGTTCCATGTGATTGATTTTAAAAAATTTGTAAGCTAATGAATCAACATCAGAAAAATCTATAAAACAGTACAATAACGGATCATGGTTACCCTTAGCTTAGACTTTCTTTTAGGGTAGAGTCGTCTTTGGAAATCAATGATCTAATTCAAAAATTCAATTGGATTTGAGAAAAAAAGATCCATTCATCACTTGGTTTCAGAAAAAATATCCTAGAGAATAATGTACCAAAGTAAATTTGTCACAATCGCAAAACACTAAAAATCAAGCCTTTGATATATGAGATCTTCTATGTTTTAAAGGATTTGAAAGGAGAATAGAGCTTCCTTTTGGTGGGCTCATTTTATGCCTCTTGTCAATTGATTGGTGCTTTGCGAAACTTTTGTCTCTTTTTGATAAAATTTTCAATTTGGTTCAATGCGCACTTCTTTTGTGGCATCATGCCAATTTCTTTTTTTTTTTGCAAGCTCTATTCTCTTTTACAATCTCTTAAAAGGAATCTTAGTTATGAGTATATCTTCTAGATATTAGAGAATAGGAGCTCTCTCTCTAACATAGAGAAAGAACTTATCCACAAAAACAGAATTAATAATCAATGATTTAAGGTAATAAGGAAATCTTGAGATGCAAAAAAACATATTAATGCATATAATAACAAGATAGATTGCTTTAGCAAATTAGTAAAAGATCTAGTTTCATACACAATTGTTTACAATTGAAATGATTTTTTATTAGAAAAGAAAACGATGTCACTAAAATAGGTTAGAGAAAGAGACACAATCACAAAATATTTTTACCATCTAGGAGATTAAGAGATGAAAACCACATTGACTACAAATTTTCAAAAGCAAGGACAAGACATACGATATCATTTCAACAATGATTTTGAAAATCAAATAAACAAAATAAAGTAAAATAAACCAAACAAAAACTAAAAGCAAAAGAAGAAAAGAAAGCAAAGAGCAAAAAGAAAAGAAAATAAAAGAAATAAGAAAGAACATAAGCAAAAGAAAGCAAGTAAAAGATCAAGTTCATGCATTTATGTCAATCACACCAAATCTGGTCCTTAAAGTGCTGAAAGTGTCGAAGGCCAGTGGTTTAGTAAAGATGTCAGCCAATTGATTTTCGGTTGTCACATGGTGTAAATCAATGTCTCCCTTAGTCACATGATCTCTAATAAAGTGATGCCTAATGTCAATGTGCTTAGTCCTTGAATGTTGGATAGGATTCGTAGAGATGCATATGACACTAGTGTTGTCACAAAAGATTGAGATGGTACCTACAGGTAATCCTAAATCCAATACCTGTTGTTTCAACTAAAGGACTTGGGCCACACAACTTTAAAGATCAATGTACTCAGCATCAGTAGTGGAAAGTGCAACAGAGTTTTGCTTTCTTCTAGACCATGAGACCAAAGATTGTCCTATGAATTGACCTTGCATACTGTAAAATCAGAGTCAGAAAATCAAATAATCTCAAAAGAAGTGTTGTGCCTTAGATACCAAATCCCTAAGCTTTGGGTCCCCAAAAGGTATCTAAAAATTCTCTTAACTGTAATCATGTGGGATTCTTTGGGGTCAGCTTGAAACCTAGCACAAAGGAAAACACTAAACATAATATCAGGTCGGCTAGCCGTCAGGTAAAGTATGGATCCAATCATGCCTCTGTACTTCTTCTGATCAACAGACTTACAACTTGGGTCCTTATCCAACGGAACACTAGAAGTCATGGGAGTATTAATTGGCTTAGCCTTATCCATCTCATACTTCTTCAAAATATCCTTAATGTATTTTGTTTGATTTATAAAGGTTCCATCATCCAATTATTTTATGTTAAACCCCAAAAAGTAGGACAACTCTCCCATCAAACTCATCTCAAACTCTCTACTCATTGTTTTAGAGAACTCCTCAAAAAGTTTCTTATTAGAAGATCCAAAAAGTATATCATCCACATAAATCTGAACAATGAGCAAATCATCTCCAGCTTTCCTAAGAAAAAGGGTGGTGTCTACTCTCCCCTTAACAAACTCCCTTCCTAGTAAAAATGTGCTAAGCCTCTCATACCAAGCTCTTGGTACCTGTTTTAACCCATACAAAGCGTTTTTTAATTTAAAAACATGATTTGGATATTGGGAACTCTCAAATTCTGTGGTTTGTTCTACAAACACATCCTCTTTTATTTCCCCATTTAAAAAGGCACTATTAACATCCATTTGAAAAAATCTTAAATCATTTATAACAGGCAAAGGCTAATAGCACTTTAATGGCTTCCATTCTAGCTACAGGGGTAAAAGTCTCCTCAAATTCTATCCCTTCTATTTGGTTATACCACTTAGCCACTAATTTTGCTTTATTCCTAACCACCACTCCAGAATCATTCACCTTGTTCTTAAAGACCCACTTTGTTCCAACTACACTTTATCCCTTAGGTCTTTCTACAAGCTCCCAAACATCATTCCTAACAAACTGATTCAACTCATCTTGCATGGCTAAAATCTAAAACTCATTAGTAAGGGCTTGGTTTATGTTGGTGGGTTTAGTCATTGAGATAAAGGCAGAGTGGTTCACCTCCTTCCTAA
This sequence comes from Dendrobium catenatum, assembly GCF_001605985.2. Lineage (NCBI taxonomy): Eukaryota > Viridiplantae > Streptophyta > Magnoliopsida > Asparagales > Orchidaceae > Dendrobium > Dendrobium catenatum. The sequence continues at coordinate 3,716,655 of NW_021318693.1, forward strand.
GTCCATGTCTAGTCCTAACTCCATCAGAAGGGTCTCCTAAGATCAAATCCTTGGGGTGACTTGTAGAGTATCTCCAATCTCTAGGCAAGGTGTGAGAAGGTCCAACCCTTTCCTCCAAATCTACATTTTTTACTCCTTGGGTGACATCTCCTACTCCTTCAACGATTTGGTGGCCTACCCCCTTCTCCAAATTTTCTAATCCAGTGGTAATCTCTCCAACATCATCATCATCCTCAACTTTAGACTTTTTAGGATCAGACTCATCAAATACTACATGGGTAGTTTCTTTCACCATCAAAGTTCTCTTGTTACACACCCTAAAAGACTTCTCAACACTAGAATATCCCAAGAACACTCCTTCATCAGATTTAGGATCAAATCTTTTTGAGTGAGACTTCCCATTCCAGTAGAACAAGTAGAAACACGCATGTAATCTCTCTCTTCCTCCCTTTCTCTGGAAAAGATATTTGGGATAGGTTGTGCATTACTTATGAAGGAACCAATGAAGTGAAACAATCTCGTTTAAATATTCTCTTGTATGACTACGAAATTTTTCATATGAAACCTTCTGAAATAATTTCTGATATTTATTCACGGTTTACTCAAATTGTAACTTCTTTGCATGCCTTAGGAAGAGAACTTTCAAACTATGAAAAAGTGAACAAAATTTTAAGATGCTTGTCTTCCTCTTTTGATGCTAAAATCAATTCTATAACTGAATATAAGGATTTAAACACCTTTCGATTCATAACTTAATTGGCTCACTCATTGCTTACGAGCAAGGGGTGAATCAAAGAAATCTTGATACAGGTGAGGAAAAAAAAAAAGAAAATTGTGGCATTGAAGGCCAACAACACAAATTCTGATTCTTTAGGGTCTGAGAGTGATGACTTTTCCTTAATCACAAGGCAGTTCAAAAAATTTCTAAGGAAGAAGCACAAGCATCATCAAAATTGGAGAAAAGGTAAGGATAACAAATATCCTAAAGAATCTTCTGATGTTATTTGTTTTGAATGCAGGAAGCTTGGACATGTCAAAGTGGATTGTCCTACACTTCAAGATCACACAAGCAAAGAAAAGGATGAGAAAAAACCCAAGGTCAGGAAGGATAAAAAGAGACTTCAAAAGGCGTTTTGGGCAGATTTTGCAACTGATTCATCGGAGACTGAACTGAAGATGAAACAACAAATTTGTGCTTAATGACGGAAGATCATCTTGATCAAAGTGATGAAGAAGAGGTATATAAACGAACTTATGATCAATTATTTAAAATTTGTGAGAAAATTCATGCATCATTCAAAAAACTTAAGAAAACTCATGCTAGTTTGAAGTTAGAACTTTTAAATTTACAAAAAGAAAATGAAATTATTCTTAAAGATCATTCTTTGATTGTTTCAAATCACATGACTCTACTTGATTAATTTGATGATTTAAACAAAAAACATTCAGAATGAATTAATGAGCATGACGCATTAAAAGTTTCACACACCTCACTTGAATTTAATTTTAAGAAATCTGAAGAGATAAAGCAAAATTTAAGGATTGAAAATGATATCTTAAAAAGTATAAACTTGAGGCTTAAAAATGAATTGGACTCACTTAAGGGATATTGGATGACACCCTCTTTTGATCTAAAGACAAGACCTAGGAAGTGGCAAAATAACCCAAAGCATTTAAGAAATCTTTTTCCTGGCGTTAGATGCTTTTCATGTGGCATGCTAGGACACATCTCACACACTTGCACTATTCACCATAGTACACACTGGGTGTGGAGACCAAAACTACATGATTCACAGCATAGCACATAAGCATCACTTTCTACTATTCATAAGAAGGGACCCAAACCTTTTTGGGTTCCTAAATCTGACAGTTGTTGATTCTTGCATGAGTGCTCTCACCAAAGACCCATGAGAAGCATAGGATACTTGGACAAAATGGAGGCTCGTAGCTCATAATTGCTTAAACTTGCTGCTTCACAATTTCTTGAATTGCTTTGTAAATTAAATGATTGTTTTGTTTGTTTTTCGTGATAGCTTTTTGTTGTTTTAACTATTTTTTTTCTTTCTTTCGTTTTCTATATGATGATTTTTTCAAGTCTTTTAGATTTTGGAGATTTAATGCCAATGATTAGCACCTCTAAATTGGTTAAAAGGAGAAACATCGTTGATATTTTTTCCCTCCTTCTAACCACTTTTAGTAGGTATAATTTTCTTCTCTAAAACAAAAGTCTATCTCATTTTAACAAATGGTTTTTAAAATTAAGATCTTTTTTTGTCTTAATACAATAATCTATCCTATATATAATGTTCAAAGTTTTTATATATCTTTCAAGTTATTTGAAATCTTGCCATTGCATATATCATGTGATTTTCATTGTGTTTTGTGACTAGTTCTTCCCTATGTTAGAGACAGAGCTCATATTCTCTAATATCTGGAAGATATACTCATAACTAAGAATCATTAAGATATTGTAAATGAGAATTTAGCTTAACAAAAATAAAAAATGGGGGGGGTGTGGAAGTGGGCAAAGGGGCCAAATTGAAAATAAAAAGAGTATACAAAAAAGTGTATCAAAAATCAAAGATGCTCAAAGAGCCAATCAAAGGTATCAAGAGCCAAAAAATGAGCCCACAAAATGCAAGCAATCCTCTCTTTTTCAAAAACTTTTTAAAACTAGATGAACTTATGGGTTATTTTGATATTTTCAAAGGCTGATTTCAAATTCCATGATTAAGACAAATTACTTTGGTATATTATCTATGAGATATTTTTGTTATAACCAAGTTTTAAACAGATCTCTTTACCCAATTAGTTTGATATGAGTTAAGCATTTTGTTTTCAAAAGACAATTTTTACCCTGAAAGAAGTTCGAGCTAAGGATTAACAGGATCGGATATTCTACCGTTTTCAGATTATGACATTGTTAACTCATTGATATTTTGAATATCTAAAATTTAATGTTGTAGGAAATTTTTCATATGGATGCTTTGCTAAAATAAAAAATAATATGTATAAAAAAATTAGGAATTTTTTTTTCTTTATTTATTTTTAGTTTTTCATTAATATTTTTAGATTTTTTTAATTTATTTGTTTGGGGCTTTCTCTGATCATCTCCATCTTTTCCTTGGTTTCCAAATTCTTGTCACATTGTCCGGGCCGATACCTCTATCGTCCTAGATGATAAGATAATTTCTCTTCAAAATTCCATCTGCTGAACTTTTCTGAGCTTTCTGTAACGCATCGTCCTGGACGATCCCTTATCATCCTGACTGATATGATCAAACTCTGTTAAAATCATTTTGATCATCTTGGCCGATACAATTTTTATCCTTGCCGATGAATTTATGTCATCATCCTGGCCGATACACTAGATCGTCCTAGACGATCCACATGTCAGTACGTTTAAAATCCTTAAAATTAGCCCCGGATGATCCATTATTGGACAATCATCCGGCCGATCCACTATTCATCCTGGATGATACATGTGGCACAGATTTAAAACATTTTAATTTTGGTCGGTACAATCAATTATTGCGCATCATCCTAGGCGATACACCTAATCAGCCCGGATGATCTGCTTTTTCAACAATCGTCCGGCTTGACTCCTCGGGATGATTGCCTGTGTTTAATCATCCTAGCCGATATCTGATCGGCCCGGATTATCGGACCACTTTTTTGACCAATCTTCCTATACAAAATAATTGAACCATATCGCCTTGGATGATTCTACGATCATCCAAGACGATGTGGACATTTCTTTAAATTAAGGCCTTTCGAGCCATAGTTTTCATTTTAAGCTTCTTCTTCTATCATTATTGCTTACTGTTTTCTTTCTATGGCTGGTGGGAAGTGAGTCTGACAAACTTATGGGAGCTCTTCAAGGGCTAGGATTGACCCTCATTTCAGAGAGGCAGAAAATGAAGCTACTTACCATCGGTATAAAGAGTGTGGGATTACTATCTCCAGAATCATCAACCCTGTCCACCTCTCATATCCGGTATTAGACATTTTCACCCACACCTCTCTGTGCTTCATTCTTACTCTCGCCGTTCCCTTTAATACTGATCTTCTTTATGAATTCTTCACAAACCTTTGCATAAACTTTGCTTACACAGCCCTGATCTCCTATGTGAATTGATGCCCGGTCGAGATCATATATCAGGACTGTGCTGAACTGTTGCAGTTATCCACCACTGGGGACAAGATGCATACCATTATCTCAAATCCTGATTTTAACTGGTCCACTGCAAATCATTTCCTATGCCAGACCAACGTACCCTTTCATGTTGGAGAAACTAGCTCTTTGGTTAAAGATGCTAGGACAATCCAACATGTCCTTCGCACTTCCATTATTCCAAAAGCCAGGGACCGAGTCCACATCACTCATATACTTTCTCTGACTACCTTTTACATTATGGCCGACAGAGAATTTAATGCTACTGACCTGATTTTTCATTACATTGATCATTTGACAACAATCCGTGATCCATGACATAAGAGGAGACCCAACCTTGCCCTAGCACATCTCATAGCTTATATTCTTGAAACCAAATATCAACTTCAATATCCTGCTCCTCCCAACCTCCCAACTCTCTTTTACTCGAACAGCTCTTTCAATATCCTTCACAGTATTCGTCTTCACCCAGGGGATGGGGAACCTTGGAAGGCTAAGGAGGAGGAGGCTCCCGATCCCGTTCCTGAACTTGCTCCTCTCTGCCAGCACTCACAGTTTGATCAGTTAGTAGAGAGATTTGATCAATTGGAGACCCGATTTGACACTTTTGTAGCTCACCAGCAGCATCAGCACGATAAGATTATAGCCCATTTTAATACTCTTGCTGTTCACCAGCAGCAGCAGCACGACCAGGACATGACCTAGTTTGGATCATAGTTTGCTGCCTTGACTAGTTACTTTTAGCAACCACCACGACCACCACCTCCGTCTGATGATCAGGGACCCTCATTTTTCTAGTCTTAGATTTTATTTCCTGTAGTTTCTTATGTTTGTTTTTCCTTCTTTTTGTACTTTTTCTGCTTTAGTTTCTTTTTAGTTCCCTCCTTTCTGAGATGTCAAAAGGGTGAGTAATATGTTTGTACTTGTTGATTATGTTTGTACTTGTTTGTTGGTACTTGCACTTGTTTCTACTCTGAATTCTTGAATTACACTGCTATAATCATCAAAGTGTTTGTCGTCCTAAAAAAAGGGAGAGATTGTTGCAAACTTGGTTTCATAGATTATGATTTTGATGTTAGCAAACACTTTGACTGCCTTCCTCTACTGATGTTTTAGGACCGAAAGATCTGACGACAAATGAAGCCAGCTCAAGATTGGGTAGACTATGTCTGAGTCACTTTGTAATTTTTCTTTTTCTCTTTCTTGAGTCAATTGTAAATATTTGAAGTGACTAATGTTAAGTAACCCTACACACACACTTGAGAGATTTAGAATTTTTCTATTTTTACT
>NW_021318693.1:3724492-3805947 GCF_001605985.2 Dendrobium catenatum
GAAGTCTTCGTAGTCTGGAGTTCGTTTTTCCTGAAATGTCAGTACACACAAGAGCAAATACAATTCTTCTAAAAAAAATGTTAGGAGATAACTACACATTTGAACAATAATGTTTGGAATCATCAAAACTTCATAAGTTGCAAAAATGTAAAGCATGCAAATAGCAACTATCTTAACAAAAAGTTTTCTCAATCTTCTATAATTACTCTCTCTCTTCTCGAGTTGTATAAATTTTGGATACAAAAATGGATTTGTAAATTCTTTGAGTGTTGGGGATATCCTATTTTCCTCGAGAGCTTTTATTTCAATCTAAAAAATGTAGTTATATCTTCCAACATACGATTAATATAATTTAACCAGTATTTTTTACTCTCTAACTCATCCTTAAAATATTTAAATTATTTTTCCAGTTTTATATAGGTTGATTTTAAATTTTCATTAGTCTTATTTAAATCATCGAACTCTTCAAGTAATTTTATGTGGTTTCTATCAATTAATGCATGATCTTTGCTAAGGATCTCGTATTCTTTTTGCAATTCTAGAAGTTCTAGTTTAATACTAGCTTGCATTTTCTTTAGCTTCCTATATGCATCATGTATTCTTTCAGAGACTTCAATAAGTTTAGGATAAGTTAAGTCACATACCTTTTCTTGATTTGATTAATTAAGATTATCAACCATCAAGCATAGATTGGTGACTTTCTCTTCTTTTTTAGTCTCTAATGAATCTGAAGCCGAGTCTGCCCAGAAAGCTCTTTGGAATTTCAGCTTGCCCTTCTTCACAATTGGTTTCTCCTCTACCTTCTCCTTGCTAGGAGTGGCTTTGAGTTTTGGGCAATCTGACTTAATGTGTCCAAGTTTCCTTCACTCGTAGAAAATCACTTCATTAGAAACCTTAATATTCCTATTAAACTTACCTCGGTTCCATTGCTGGTGTCTCTTTTGCTTCCTCTTCAGAAAGCTTTTGAATTGTTTAGTCATTAATGCTATGCCATCCTCATCCTCAAGTTGTGATAGATCACTCTCCGACTCCTCTACTTTTAGTTATATATTCTTCTCCCTTCGTGTTTCTCCTATATCAATCTTTCTTTGACTCACTCCTTGCTCGTTAGCAATTAGTGATCCAAGAAGGTTATCAACATAGTAAAAATTTAAATCTTTAGACTCTGATATAGTAGTAATTTTTACATCATAAGTAGTAGGCAAACAATGGAGAATCATATTAAACATTTCAGCATTTATTAATTCCCTACCTAGTACATGCAAAGAAGTGACTATCTGAGTGAATCTTATGTACATGTCAAAAATAGATTCATTTGGTTTCATATGAAACAATTTATAGTCATGCAACAAGATGTTTAATCTAGACTATTTAACTTCATTATTCCCTTCATAAGTTATACAGAGTCTATCCCATATATCCTTTCCACTCTTGCAAGTGGATACCCACATGTAGTCCTCTGACTTAAGTGCATTAAAGAAACTATTTAAATATTTAGCATTAAGTTATGCTAAGTCACGTTCTTCTACAGTTTAATCCGCAAAGGGTGTTTCTACTCTAATTCCATTAACTAGTCTAGTTCATTTTGTATACCCTTCATGTACTAAGATCCACATGCAATAATAAAGTGACTGTAAAAATGTTGACATTTTTCAAAAATCAAAAGGGATATTATCAAACAAAGGAGGTCAAGTGATCAAATACCCTTCAGGTGTGTTTCAGTTTGCAAAAGTAGCCATGTTCATTAATTAAAAAATGGTTTAAACTTATGGTTTTGAAATAAAGCTCTGATACCACTTGTTAAAACTTGTTGAATATGAGTTAGGTTGTTAGACCTAAGTTTATGTCCCAAAAGCTAACCAAGAGGGGGGGGGGGGGGAATTGGCAATTTAAAAATTTCCCTCTTTTTGTAATTTAAAATTCAAAACTGATTAAAAATTGAGCAAGTTGATTTTTTTGTTTTCAAAAATAATTTTTCAACCATAGAAAATAAAAAAAAAATTAAAGGAAGCAAAAATAAAAAAGACACAAAGGTTTATAGTGGTTCAGTCAAACACGACCTACATCCACTCCCTGATCTCTCCCACTTCAGGTATTGCACTATTACCACTAGTGTCTCTCCTTTTGCCCCCACAACAAGACGGAGAAGCCTTCATAAAAACTCTCTTCCACCACTAACCAGTGTGGCAGAAATACATCATCCTTTTACATCCTCCAAGTGTTGGTAGAACCTTTCGTTGTTCACACTCTCCAAGTGTAGGCAGAGAATCTTTCGCTGTTCACACTGTCCAAGTGTAGGCAGAGAACCTTCGGCTCTTCACACTCTCCTTGACTGTTGGCAGAGAACTGGATCTTCTTAAAAGATCTTTTCATTAAAAATCTGAAAGGATAAGAGAAAAGAGAGAAGAAATCACAAAGTAAACATAGAGATCCTTACCTTTTAGTAACCAAGTAGGTTTTCCTAATTCTATTTTTGTTAGCAAAATTCTAGAGAGAGGAGGCGATTTCAAAATTCTTTTGGCGGACGGAGTATCTGAGTTCAATGACAGTGGATGAACGCCGGCTAAACGATAGTGATTATCCTAATAGAGATCATCGCTCATCAGCTGACATTCAAAAATGATTCCTCAAAAATAAATCACCTCCAGTGTTTAGAGAATCTTATTATGGAATTGTTTCTAAAACAGGTAACAACAGATCAAGGTTCTCATCAATATTTGCCAAGCCACTGGTGATTAATGAAGGCTGTCTCTTGAATGTCAAACTGAGTCTAGTAATTGGTAAAGGGAAGGAGATTGCAAATTCTGATAATGACAAGAGCCAGATTAATCAGCCTGGGAAGATGGAGATATTGAATGAGAACCAATACGAGTTTAACAATGATACAAATGGTAATAATAAGATTGAGAAGGTTAATTTTGTAGATTCTAAAGAAATTTCAGTGGTACATGTTTGTGATAATGCTAAAAGAAGCCATGTCATTCCTGAAATTATTGAAGCTGGAGAGTGCTCGACGAAGGTTCAATCAGGGAATGAGTTGCTGAATGCTTGGCAAAAAAAAATCTCATAAGAAGATCTTTGATTCTGATTGGAATTTTCGGAATTGTTTCTCTTAAGATGGTTTGACGGTCCAGTTACATGAAGAGAAGGTGATGGAGAACATCAAAGAGTTGAAAAATGCTTTAGTGGTTAAAGCTTTCGGAGCGAACCTCCCATTCTTCATTATCAATGCTGAGCTTAAGAGACAATGGGCTCAGTTTGAAAAATTCAAGAAGACTTGGCTTGGTAAAGGGTGGAGTTTGTGCTTATTTGAAAAAAGAAGAAGAAGTGGAATCAATTCTTGCAAATGGGCCATGGTATGTAAAGGGGAATATAGTTGGTGTGGACAAATGGAGTCAAACATTCAATCCAAATTCCTTGAATGGTTTAACAACACCGATTTGGTTAAGAATGCCAAACCTGCCACTCCATTGTTAGGATCCTATAAATGTTTGTAGGATTGCCTCAAAAGTTGGGAAACCTTTTTTACTTTATGAAAAAATGTTCCAATGGATTAGACGTGAATTCGCTAGAATTTGTGTTCAAATTCAACTTGAAAAATCACTTCCATTTGGAGTTTGGGTCAAAGGGAGTTTAGGAAAATTCTTTTAGAAAATAGAGTATTAAAGAGTTCAAATATCTAATTTTGTTGTGGAAAAATTGGTCATGAGCAAATCAATTATCATGATAATAATGCTGTATGGATAACTAAAGTTCTGGAGGAAGTAGTTTTCAATGGGGAAGAGTGAGATGCTATTTTAAACAAAGATAGAAAAAAAAAAGAAGTTTCTAATACTGAAGGTGACGGAAATGGTCCCTGGTGTTGCAGATTTGGTTTCATGAATTATTGTTTTGATGATAGCAAACAATATGACTGCCTTTTCTCTACTAGCTTTTCAGGACACAAAGATCGGACGAAAATCGAAATCACCTCAAGACTGGGTAGATTAGGGCTGAGTGTGTCTTGTAATTTTCTTTTTCCCTTTCTTGAGTCAATTGTAAATATTTGAAGTGACTGATGTTAAGTAACCCTACACACACACACACTTGAGAGATTTAGAATTTGTGTTTTTACTCACATCGTCCCGGACAATATTTATATCATCCTGGACGATCGAGTTCAAAATAGAAGTTCTAATCAGGATTTCATAGTTAAGGCAGCTGTATTTAACTTATCAGCCTGGATAATACTTTTATTGGCCAGGACGATATGCTCTAACAGAAAGAAATAGCCTCCATAATCAATTTAGGTATTGTGTATTTTTGGAAATTGGCCAGGATGATCGTGAGATCGGCCTGGATGATATGGAACAATTATGCCTAAATTGATCCGGAAATTAAGGAAGAAATTAAGGATGATTGATACAATCACATCATCTTGGACGATCGCAGAAACGGCCAGGATGATATATTCAAAAACCCTTAGTTACTCCTGGACGATAACTATCGGCCAGCTCGAATTCAGGGCGATGCTCTGGACAATTTTCCTTTGATTTGAACTAATCGTCCGGGACGATCGTGAGATCGGCCTGTACGATCAAGCCAATTTTCAATCATCCAGATCATCTTCATAGCGATGTTCTAGCCGATCATCTTTGTTTTGAACTAATCGTACATGATGATATTATTATCGTCCTGGACGATAAAGTCGGAAACTTGTAATTATTGAGCTCCTTTGAAGCTCTTCTATTTAAGAGCTATTGTTTAACATTTTTTCAAGATCCTTAGCTGCTGTCTTGACCTGAGAAATCTTAAAGGAGAGAGAGAGAGAGGGAGAGAGAGAGGATCTTGTGAGGGGGAGCTTGTGAGGGAGCTCACAAGGGGTGCTCCAAGCATTGTTCCACTTCTTCTTCCCTAGAGTCTCTTGTCCTTAGAAGGGTTTGGAGAGGTAAGCTTTAGCAATCGATCGAGGTTCTCTGCCTGCTTCAGGAGGAAGCAAAAGGAGTTGGGTTCTCTGTCTTACCGGGTGTGGCAAAAAGGAGGTGTTTTGTAAGGGCTTCTCCGCCTAGCTATGGGAGCTAAAGGAGAGTCACGTTGGTAGTGCAATACTTAGAGGGCACCTCCGGGGAGTGGATGTAGGTCAAGTTGACCGAACCACTATAAACCCTTGTGTTCTTTTTACTGCTTCCACACTTTAATTTTTCGCACTTATTTTTTTGTGGTGATTTTGGTTTGTGATATTTGTTCTTAGTTTTAAAGAATTTTTAAAAATACCAATTCACCCCCCTCTTGGTTAGCTCTGGGACTAGTTCATAGGGCCTAACATCCCTAACAAACTTTCACCTGGATTCACGTCAGCTATGGAAGGAGGTATGAAAATAGCTTTAGAGGAAAGAAAATTGATTCAGAGAAAAAAATAAAACTTTAGAAGATCTAGTCAATGGATAAAAAAGGAAACTATGGAGAAGAAGGTGGAAGGCTCCAAAGAAACTGTGAGGGATGAAGGGATTGAACTGGTTCGAAAGGTTGATCCAATCCTAGATACCAACATTTCTCTAGAGATTAATGAAGATGAAACATCTACTAAAGTTCTACTAGGTGCTAACAAATACTCTGTTCTTACTGATCTAACAGAGTTAGAAGAGATACAAATGATTGATGGAAACATAGCTGAAGCTGATAGAATGAAAGGAATAGATGATACATAAGGTATAAAAATGTATCCATTGAGCAAAGTGGATAAAGGAGCCTATAATCAGAAAGCATATGGTGGAAAAATGATTTGGAAGAATTCAAAGATGGGAATTCATCTAACATAAAGATTAAGCTTGTCAAAGAGCTAAGAAGTCTTGGTCCGATAAAGCTTATGCCAAGGGGAAGGAAACTGGAGGTTGAGGTGAAAGATAAAAAGGGGAGCTCATCCCCTTTTATTCCATAATGGCGTCCATATTATTTTGGAATTGTAGAGGAGCTAGAAAGAAGCAAGCTTCTCTATACCTTAAGGAGATGGTGAAGGACTATAAGGTGTTCTTTGTGGGACTTTTAGAAACAAAAGTCTCTAATTTCAGCAAATCTGAAATAGAAAACTTAATTGGAAAAGATTGGAACTTTTTTCAAGTTCCTGCTATTGGGTTATCTGGAGGGATAATAGTATTGTGGAAATACAAGTTAGCTTCTTTTACTTGTTTATCTTCTTCTAATCAAGTTATCATAGGGGACCTGGAAATTATGGAGAAAGGTAGATGGAGAGTAGCAACAGTGTATAGAGGTAAAGATACGATTCATAGAAGACTCATTTGGGAGAAGCTAAAAGAATTCAGATCTAACAATATTCCTCTTTTATTGAGAGGAGATTTCAATTGTGTTTTGGCTAAAGAAGAGAAGAAAGGAGGAAGACCTTTTCAATTCTCTCAAGGGCCTAGAGAAATGAGTTCATTCCTTGCTAGAAGTGGTCTACATGAGGTTAGTTTCATTGGACCAAAATTCACTTGGTGCAACAACAAAGATGACAATGCTAGAATTCTTGAAAGACTAGATAGATGCAATGCTAATTCAGTTGCTTTGAAGAATAATCAGATGGTGTTGAGACACCTTTCAAGGGTTGCATCTGATCATAACCCTATATTATTGAATTTTTTGGAAGAAAACTTTGTTTCAGATAAGATCATAAGGTTTGAAGAAGTCTAGGCTTCATATCCAGCTTCCTTTGGGGTGGTTAAAGCAACCTGGAGTAAGAAGATTAATGGTAATTCTGCTGATGTCTTAAACCACAAGTTTAGAAAATCTCTTAAAGCTCTCTTTTACTGTAGCTTAGCCAAATTCAAAGAATTTGATAAGCAAAAGGAATTCTTGAAAGGAAAAATCTTGGAATTACAGGTTAAAGAATCAGATGAGGGATGGCTCTCTAATGCAGAAATATTCACTCTTCGTTCTTATATTAATGAGCTAAATTATGTTTTGGCTCGCTTAAACACTTGGTGGAAACAAAGAGCAAAAGTAAGATGGATGAAGGATGGTGATAAGAATTCTGGTTTCTTCTACTCTTTTTCTTCAGCCAAGAAGAATTAAAATAGTATCTAGTATTAAAAAAGATGACAGGTCTTCTACGAAAGACCAAAATCAAATTTCTGAGACTTTTTTAAAGTTTTTTAGTGGTAAATGGAGAAAATGAGAAGGCTGATTGAATGGATGGCTAGTTAGAAACAACTCACTGGATGAAAGTGATAAAAGTTGCTTAACCAAAAACCTTACATGGGAAGAATTGGAGATGGCTGTACTGCAGAATTTGGATGGCATAGCTCCAGGTAATGATGGAGTTTCATACTCCTTCATGAAATCTTATTGGAACATTATAAAGGAGGATTGTTGGAATGCAGTAAACCACTTCTTCACAATGGGAGGAATGAATGTTGAGTGTTAAGAAACTCTACTAGTTCTAATTCCCAAGGTGTTGGAACCTACTAAACCAAGTCACTACAGACCTATAAGCCTATGTAGATCCATTTATAAGGTTGTTGCAAAAATTCGCTGAACAGAATTAAATCAATGATTCATAAATTAGTATCTGTGGAGCAAGCTGTATTTATTAATGGGAGGAGCTTGGGAGATCACATTCTAGTGGCTCAAGAGGCTTTTTAGAAGCTCAGGACTTTTAAATTATCCAAGGGCTTGGTTTCATTCAAAGTGGACTTGGAACAAGCCTATGATAGCATGAGTTGGAATACTCTTAATAGTATTTTGGAATACTTTGGATTTCTAGATAGATTCTCTAGGTGGATCATGGATTGTGTGGAAGGTCTAAGAATTTCCTTAATCATTAATGGTAAGATTTCAAGATGGATTCATGTGGAGAGTGGCTTTTGACAAGGGTGTCCTCTATCACCATATCTATTCATTATATGTGCCCAGTTATTGACAAATCGTTTCAAACAAAATAAGGTAGCAAAGGGAATAGTAATTGGTAGAAATTTGCCTAAAATTTCTCACCATTTATATACATATGACATTGTTATTCTTTCCAATGCTAACATTAAGGAAGTGAAAGAAATAAAATCAGTAATATTGTAATTCTGCAGCTGGACAGGTCAAAAGGTTAACCTTCAAAAATCTGTGATGATGTTTGGAAAGCACGTAAAGAGAAGAAGGAGAAAGGCCATGGAAAGAATTACGGGCTTTAAAATAGTAAAATAATTCATGTATCTTGGAATCAAAATAGCTTTGAGAAGACTTACAACTGCAGATTTCAGATTTATCACAGAAAAAGCTATGAAGCTAATAGCAGTTTGGGGCAGTAAACAATTATCTCTGGCTGGAAAAATTCTACTGATTAAAACAACTCTAGATACTATTCCAAATTTCTACTACACTTATTCCTTAGTTCCAAAGAGTATTCTAAAAAATATAGAGAAGTTTTGCTATGATTTTATTTGGAATAAACAAGATGGAAGCTTGGGTTTACATTTTGTTAATTGGAATAGAATGTGTAAACCAAGGGAGAAAGGATGAAGAGGAATAAGGTCTTGCATTGAATCTGCGAATGCTTTAAGAGTCAAATTGGCTTGGAAAGTATCTCAAGATAAGGAATCTCTGCTATATAAAATGTTGAATCAAAAACATGGGCAATGGATGGAGGATTTAGTAAATGGTGGAGGATCGTCAACAACTTATAAAATCCTTGCTACTGGTAAGAAAGCTCTTAAAACAGTGGTGAAATGGGAATTAGTAAATGGTGTTTCTATCAGCATTATGGAAGATATCTGAATATTAGATAGGAAGTTAAGCTTATGGCCTACATTTGTATCTATACAAGAAGCAGGTGATAACAAAGTAGAGAGCTTGATTCATAATGGTGAATGGAACATGTCAAAGCTTAAAAAAATGTTTGGAGTTGAACTTATAAAGGTTATTCTATTGATAGAGATTCATTCAGATAGAGATTCTGACTTTTTAGACCTCATCTATCAGAATTTTGGAGCTATAATTTCTGCACTTGAAAGCAAGAGATCAAACTTGCAGGAACAAGAAAGCTTTTTCTGGTAATGCTTGAAGAAGACCAAATTAAATGCCCATATTGAAACCTTTTGCTGGAGATTGTTCAACAATGCTTTACCTGCATATAGTTTCTTATTTCGAAGAAGAATGCAAGAGGATGAAAGCTGTCCTAGAAGATATGGCCAACAGGAAAATCTAAACCATATTACGGTAAACTGCAGTAAGTTAAAGGAAGTACTTAATTATTTGAAAAAATGTGTCTTCCAATTCCACAATTTTGATTCTTTTCAATCATGTTGGGAATGGATGGAAAGAAGTTATATTTCTCAAGGATTCATGGTGAACATTTATTGTAATGCAGTATATATAACTTGGAAATCAAGGACAAGATGGTTCACGGTGGAAAGGAGGATAGTTCAGTTTATCTAGCTTCTTATGCTATAATCTTGGCTTCTATGTCTTTCATGGCTGAAAGAAAATTGGGAAACTGGGGTACGAATTAGTCTTTTGAACTGTTATATTATTGGTACCCTCCTCCTCCCAACTGGATTAAGATTAATGTGGATGCATCTTTACTAAAATCTCACAAAGATGGCATTGGTGGAGTGGTTCGAGATAGTAAAGGTAGAATGCTTTTGGCTTATGGTCATTCATGTATCCATTGGGAAAATACAAGGTTTGAACTATTTTTGGTTCAGTTCATTAAGGAGATAAAAAGGGATTGGATGCTTGATTATCAAGGTATAATTATAGAGGGAGAAAATCTCAATGTAATCAAATTCTTGCAAGGGATGGAAGGTAAGTGGAAAGATGAACTTCTTTATTTAGAAGATCATAAATTCATTATTTTCAATTGGGTTAATAGGCGAGGTAATAAGCTAGCTAATTTATGTGCTAGCTATGCCATTTTTTCAGATTTCTATTGGGAAGATTTTTCTTTGAATAAGATTCCTTTATTATTTAGCGATTTGCTAAAGAAGGAATCTAGTTTGTAAGTAGTTTTTCTTTCAATAATATATTTTAGGCTTGTGCTTCTTTAAAAAAAAAGAGTAACCAAGTAAACCCTTCACGCTCCAACAGTAAGAAATCTCCTTCAAACACTCTCTCTTACTATCTCCTTTAAATTTCCATTTAGTATTTACAAAGGCCAAGTGACAAAAAGATTGCATGATAATCTTAAGTGAACCTTTTCTAGAAAAGACATGAAAAACCATCCAGAAAATTGTATTTTTCAAATATGTACATTCACAATCATCCCTTATGATTGAATTTTGTATGTATGAACAGTATACAAACTGTTGCATATGATCTCAAATTGAATCAGTATAAAATGCCTTCATACCCGATCATCATCTCGTACGAACTGGGTTCATCCGGTACAAATAGTTATTTTTCAAAGTTTATTAGCACGAAAGTTAGGATGAAATATAAGTTTACATAATAGAGCCCTTCATCCTAAATGAAAATTTCATCTGGATGAATAGTTCATTTGGCAAATCCAGAGCCATTGTCCTCGGACAAATGATAAAAATCATCTAGACGAACAGAGTGATTGGAAAATCCCGAGAAGATTGTCCTGGGATGAATGATAAAAATCATCTGGATGAACAGAGCAATTGGAAAATCTCAAGGATAGCATCCTGGGATCAATGATAAAAATTGTCTAGACGAACAGAGCAATTGGCAAATCCCGAGGAGATCATCCTAGGACGAATGATAAAAATCATCTGGATGAATAGTGCAATTAGAAAATCCCGAGGAGATCATCTTGGGACAAATGATAAAAATCATCTGGACGATTAGTACTTAGAAAAAATTTTTCCCTCTCTATTTATTCTATTGCTCATTTGGGAGTTTAACTAACAATATCGTCCTGTATGAATATGGTTCGTACTGTACGATCAATTTAAAAATTGTGAATTTTAATACTCGTCCCCATGTGTGTGTGTGCTTAGTTACTCAATTACAATCACACTCTCTCAGACTAAATAAAATAAAAAATACAGACTTCAATTAACAAAACAATAAAGCTGATCTTGATTTGAAGTCTTCAATAATCTGGAGTATGATTTCCCTTAAATGTTAGTACACACAAGAGAAAAAATTCTTCCAAAATATGTTACGAGAAAATAATAATCAAGTTACAAGAATGTAAAACATGCAAAGCTAAGTAACATCTCTCTCAATAGTACTACTTAAAGCTTAAGAAAACCCTTGATATTTTTGATACTTGAGCTTGAAAATTATAATTCCTGATTCACCAATTTTTGCATTGATCTTCTATTAGATAGGTTTTATGAAAGGAATTTTAAAAAAAATAGTGTTTCATTTTCTAATTTGTTCATTGATATAGATATTTGATTAAAAAGTTTTTGAGCCTTTAAAAGAACTTGAGCTTGGAGTAATAATTTCTAAATTTCTAACCTTTTCTAGATTATGCGTTGTCAATATATTCCTTACTAAGTTTTTAAATAAAATCAGGAGGTAACTTTATCATTTTAAAGACTTTTTTATCAAAGTTCATTTTGTTTATTTGTGCCCCTTCACTTTTTGATAATGTCAAAGGGGGAGAACGTACTATTTTATTTGTATTTTTTTGTAACTTTTTTTTTTCAAAAAAATAAAAACAACAAAAAATTTGATTTCTCCTAATTTTTATTTTTTTATTCTAGTTAGGGGAAGATTAGGAGAAAATGTTTTTCCTTTTTTGAAAATTCAACCAGTTATATTTTCCATCATCAAAAAGGGGGAGATTATTGCAACTCGAGCTTATGAGTTTATATTTTTTATGATAACAAATATTATGGCTCACTTTCAATTATCTACTTGTATTTGAAATATATATTTATTTGTGTGTATACTAACATTTCAGGATTATGATGCACCATTCAAGACTCAAGTTTTGGTAGAACATATTTTATTTGTAATATTCATTGATGCATTTTTTAGGGAGTATGCTTGCTTGATGACCATGCACGCACACTTTCAGTGGAGTGAGATCTAGTCAAATCTAGAAGATCAAGCTTTAAACTAACCAGAATGACTATTTTGGATCATCCATGACGATCTTTTATGATCTTGGAAAATAGTCACTAATGCTAATTTAGGCAAGATTTTAAGATTTAATTTTTGTTCTAATCATCCCATATGATTTTGATCGTCCAGGACGATCAATAAAAATCATGCCTGAATTGATCCTGTGATTAGGGGATTAATTATGGTTAAATTTTTCAATCTGATCGTCCTGGACAATCTGTATATCATACAGAACGATATTTATCGACATAATTGATTTTCCTAAATCGTCCAAGACGAAATACCATAATTTTTTCTTTTAATCATCCCGAAATATCCATAATATCATCCTAAATGATATGTATAGTTTTGTGTTGATCAACCTGGACGATCCTAATATCGTCTGGGTTTATCAGGTCAAATTTTGTACATCGTACTGGACGATCCTGCGGTTATCCAGGATGATTTTTTGTGCTAGATTTAAGTTTTTGGGGGTTTTTTGAAGCCCTCTTTTTAAGCACATCATACGGGACAGTCCTTCGATCATCCTAGATGATATGTGGCACCAAAATTGATTTTTTTAAGGTTTTCTGAAGTCCTCTTTTTAAGCGCATCATACGGGATAATCCCGAGATTGTCCTGGATGATAATGTCGGTTTGGTGCATTTAAAAGACTTTTTGGAGCTCTTCTATTTAAGCTTTGTCAAAGACTTTAAAAGTTTATTTGGCAGCCATTGAGGCATCATTTCTTTTGGAGAAAACTTGAAGAGAGAGCTTGAAAGGGAGAGAGGAAAGGGTGGAGTTGGAGAGAGGGAGAAGATCCTTGGAGAGGGTTTCAAAGGAGTGTGGAGGGGGTTTCACATGATTTCACCGGTAAGCTTGCGCCTTAGTACCATTGGATTCAAGGCTCATCTTGAGGGAAGTTTTTGGAAGAAGAAGATATCTTTGGTGTCAATAGACCCAGCTACTCCACTGCACTAGGGAAGGTGGAAGTGATTTTGTAAGGGCTTCTCTTCTGAGTTTAGTGCAATACTAGAAGGGTGCCTCCAAGGAGTGGATGTACGTCATGGTTTGACCGAACCACTATAAATCTAGTGTGTTCTTTCCTTTATTATTTTCGTATTTAATCTCCATACTTAGATTTTCTTTGTGGTAAATTTTGATTTGGTTTGAGTTTGTATTTTGATTGAATTTTTTTTAAAATACAAATTCATCCCCCCTCTTGGTTAGCCTTGGGCTAGTTCATTAGGGCTTAACATCCCTAACAAACTTTCAA
Source organism: Dendrobium catenatum (assembly GCF_001605985.2). Classification (NCBI taxonomy): domain Eukaryota; kingdom Viridiplantae; phylum Streptophyta; class Magnoliopsida; order Asparagales; family Orchidaceae; genus Dendrobium; species Dendrobium catenatum. Next base: position 3,737,754 of record NW_021318693.1, read on the forward strand.
GTGGTATCGGAGAACTTTTAAAAACCAATCAAGGCTTTAATAGCAAAAATATGGTCATTAAGCACTTTATTGGCAGCAATATAATAACACTTGTGCTTATTCAGAGAAAGCTCACTAAAATTTTCAAAATTATAAAAACAATACATAAGTTTATTAATCCTATTTAAAAAAGTGTTCGTGAAAATAATAAAATCATCAGCAAAATATAAATGGGAAATAGGGAAACGAGCCAAGGTTCTAACGAAGAGGTTAGGATTCATCTCAAAAAGATTAGCAAGACCTCCAGATAAATACTTAGTAGTAATGATGAAAAGAGCAGGGGAGATAAGATCTCCCTGCTTTAAACCATGAGAGGATCTAAAAAAACTAATGCTTTTTCCATTCACAATCATAGAGAAATGGGATCCCTTAATGCAGTTGCTGATAAGATTGATAAAACCCGAATTAAAACCAAATAATTACAAAATATTACAAAGAAAGTTGCAATCAATATTGTCATACACCTTGGAAATATCAAGCTCCAATATCATGTTGCCACCTCTCACTATTACATTCAAGTCATTACAAAATTCTTGAGCTAATAGAAAATTATCAGCAATAGTCCACCTCCTGACAAAACCCATTTGAAAAGGAGAGATAATTTTAGTAAGAATAGAAGTTAAACGACTCATAAGAATTTTAGAAAGCAACTTATTAAAAAAGGTGCAAAGACTAATAGGTCTAAAATCATTCTAATTACTAATAAAGTTGCTTTTGGAGATAAGAATAATAGTAACATAAGTAAAATATTTAGGAATAGTATGACCAGCAAAAAAATCCAAAATAACTGAATAAAGATCATTACTAATAATATATCAAGATTTCTGAAAAAACTAAGTGGTAAAACCATCAGGCCCAGCCACAGAGTTACCATTCATGCTTTGAACAATCTCTTTAATTTCCTCTAAAGAAGGAGGATTAGAGAGGGAAACATTATTGTCAAGAGATATGAGGTTAGAGATAATAGAGGGGTTATCATTATATGCAGGAGTAAAATCCTTATTAAAACAATTTTGAAAATCTTGAACTGCCAAATTAGTAATTTCCTCAGCATTCGCAGTAACAGAGCCATCATCACCATTTATTTTATGGATGGAGTTTTTGTCACATTTTCTCTTAATCAAGGCATGAAAATATTTGGTATTGTTGTCACCTTCAATAAGGTGCTTTGCAACCATTTTTTTGTTTCCAAAAGGCTTCTTTCTGATCTTGTAATTTAAAGAGACAATTTTTTACATCCCTCGGTAAAGTAAAATTATCATCAAAAGGCAATAATTAGCAGTTAAGCTCAATAGTGTTCACTTTATCTTTAGCATTCAAAATATTGGTAAAACTATTTTTAAAAATATTATGGTTCCACCAATTGAAAAGTTTCTTAAGTCTTTTTAGTTTTAACAAAAATTTCTTCATACCAAAAACATAGTTATTCAGATGCAAGGGGGCTTGCTAATTTTCCTGAATCAATTCCATAAAAGAGTCTTGAAGCAATCACATATTTTTAAATCTAAATTGAGGTGAAGAACTCCTATGTCTTAAGACTAATTAACATATGAGAGTGGTCAGAAAGAGTATTGTTATGATGCTCAATAGAATTAGAATTTAAATAATTAAGCTAGAAATCATTAAACAATACCTGATCCAATTGTTGCCACGAATAACCACGATTCCAAGTGAATTTGTTACCAGAGAAGCCAATGTCAACTAGATTACAACCCATAAACATATTATTAAAATCCTCCATAAAATGATAGATAGGACTTGATCCCCCAATATGTTCTGGTGGATTAGAAATAGTGTTAAAATCACCACCAACAAGCTAAGGCAAATTACAAATACTCTAAAAGTTTAAAAGTTGCTCCCACAAAACTTTCTTAGTAATGCCAGAAGAGGCAACATAAAAAAAGGAAGCAAATCAAGATAAATTTAAAATAGAAATACTATAATTCAGAACTTGAGTGAAATCTCCAATAACATCAATCCAAATAGTATCCTTCCAAAACACTCAAATCTTATTTGTAGAGTTCGAGACAGCATGCTTAAAACCTAAAAATCTAGTAGTACTAAGTAATTTAACATATGTAATAAGAGGTTCAATAAAAAAAAGAATAGAAATATTATAAATGCGACATAAATTTCTAACTCATAACCTAGAGGAGGGGCAGCCAATACCCCTAACATTCCAAATAATAGATTTAAACTTAACAAAAATGTTAATGACTAGTATGCAAATGGGTGGACCTAGGAGATTCTAAATTGATGTTCTTGCTTTTCCTACCTCTCCTACTTTGAAACTTGGTATAACTAGCATCGTTATCATCTTTGGAAAAACTTTTAGCCACAATGTACTTATCCTCCATATCAGTAAAAGAATCACTATGATAATGAGAGTTAGAATTAAGCTTACTACCATTGTGTAAGCCCACCTACCTTACCTCTTGAGGCACTTCACCCTCTTCAAAGATATATCCATCCTCCACATTTCATTTACTACTCATGTCATAACATGCATTTCCTTCCATCAAAATAGGTTGGCCATCCTCCTGAACATTGATAATAGAAGGAAAGATTATGGCATTAGAGCAATTATTATTGTGTAGCATAAAATCCATAACAGGTAACTTTTTGTTAAGAATACAAGGACTAATAAAATTTGAATAATACTATTTGGGTTAGAAGTAATATCCAACAATTGCTCATCTAAATTTTCACTGCCTAAAGGTAATAAATAGATAGCATTAATGTTTTCTCCTTCTACACGAATATGTTAAACAACATTGGAGGAAGGTGGTTTAGTGTAGCAATGGAAAGTAGTATTGGGTCCTCATTCCCTTGCATTTTAGGATCATTGCCTTCACTCACTCCATAATTAGGATTTTCACTAACATGAGGAACCACAATACCAGCATTCCAATGTGATTGTTTGCTGGATTCCTTCTCCTTACAAAGATGAGGATGTAACCTGTAACATTCATTTAAAACATGGCCATGCATTTTATAATAAGAAAAAAAAAGGTAAGTATTCAATATCAACTTTTTGAAAATAACCATTAAACTCTGAGCCAATATATATCTTATTAGGATGTTTCTTAGATATATCCAACATTACTAAAATAGGTGCCATAGATGGACAAGAAATAGAAGCAGTAGCTTGGTCCGTCTATAACGGCCTACCAAAAATAGATGGCAAACCAAATAAAAATTGAGAATTAAAGAAATGAAGTCTTAGATTTGGGAAGGAAATCCACATAGGAGCGATAGGGGATTCCTAATGAACATATAAATTCGTGGTCTATTTGAGCAAACACATATGACATGATTAAATATAATAGGATCTCCTTGAAAAAATCCGACTATAATCAAGATTGTTAGAGATTTGAATAAAAATGTTCCTTTGATCCAACAAACTAATATGAAAGAAACCCAAAAGTTTCATATTAACACGAAATTTCTAGGTTACATCCAAATTAGGTCGCCAGAGCAAGAACTTGCCAACCAAAGTTAAAGGAAAAGGAGCAGTAAGTTGCAAAACCACTACATCATCAAACATCAAAGTCGAACACCCTTTAAAGGATGAATGCACAAAAGGAAATTTAGCACATGAAGATGAAGAACCAGCCAAAACATCCTTGCATGATTGAGATCTACCCTCAAGAAAAGAAGCGGACAAAGGGATAGATGACGATGGAGTCGTCATCTCCTGAAACCAAATAACCTAAGAAAGACCTCAAAATAATGCGCAAAACCAATAAACCAAACAACAAGAAAACAAATCAAAAAGAAAAAATAAAAGCAACCATGCTAAGAGACGGGAGAAAGGCATTCATGAGAGGAAACCCTAGATTGCCTCCAAAATTCCAAAGAGCACGAGCACAAGAAGACTTTTTTCTGAAGCTACATCGTAGAGTTTAGATGGAAGATTGGATTCCTATAGGGTTAATTCTCCTATTGCTGCAGCGCAAGAACCTCTTGTAATAGAAATTTGCACTATAACTATTTTTTGTTAATGCTTCCAAGCCTATTTCTCATTACTTGAGAGCAATTAATGCAAAATTTAAGCCCCTTTCCAACAAACAAAATTCCCCTAAACAATCTAAGATGCTTGGTGATCATAGTTAAGGACATTTGTCTTGGAGGAAGCCCTCTTATATCCATTTAGACAAGATTCACAAACAAGAGGTGCTTAATGATGATGGAATTTCCTTGAATCTTAACTTTGACAAAGTTCAAGAAAATATTTCAAAATTGGAATATGCTCTAGTTGGGAAACTCTTAGGAAAATGGATCTTATTTTGTTGGCTCCAAGGTGAACTATCAAGGTGATGGTCATGTTGCAAATCTATTTTCATGACTTATGTTTTGATAATTGACAAACACTATTGATTCTCTTGGACTGCATGTTACTTCTAACTTTTCAGGAATCGAAGATCGGACGAACAAACGAAGCCAGTTCAAGATTGCGTAGGTTAGGATTGACTCGGTCTGTACTTTAATTTTTCTCTTCTTGAGTCTATTTTTAATGTTCAAAGAGACTGATGCTAAGTAACCCTACACACACACACTTGAGAGACTTAGAAATTCTGTTTTTACTCAAATCAGCCAGGACGATATTTACATCGTCCTGGAAGATCTGGCTTAATAAAAAATTCTAATCAGGGATTCTTAATTAAGGCAGACATCATTAACAGATCGGCCTGTATGATACTTGTATCAGCCAGGATGATAAGCTCAAAACAAAAAGAAATTGCCGTCATAAACAATTAAGGTATTCTGTATTTTTGGAAATCGGTCAGGACGATCTTTGATCGGTCTGGACGATCTTCACAATTATGCCTTAATTGATCAAACAAATCAAGGAAGTAATTAAGGATGATTGATACGATCACATTGGCCTGGATGATCTCAGGATCGGCCAGGATGATCTATTCAAATAACCTTAGTTACTTCTGGATGATAAATATCGGCCAGCACAAATTCAAGGCGATGCTCTAGACGATTTTCCTCTGATATGAATTGATCTGCTTAGATGATCGTGAGATCTTCCTGAACGATCAAGCCAATATTCAATCATCCAGTTTGCATTCAGGGCGATGCTCTGGCTGATCTTCTGAGATTTGTACTGATCGGCCTGGACGATTTCCATATCGTCCTAGACGATATTTTCGGCAACTTGCAATTAATGAGCTCCTTTGAAGCTCTTCTATTTAAGGGCTCTTGTTCAACATTTTTATACAATCTTTTGTTGCTGCCTTGACCTAAGAAGATCTTGAGGAGAGAAAGAGAGAGAGAGAGAGAGAGAGAGAGAGAGAGAGAGAGGATCTTGTGAGGGGGAGCTTATGAGGGGATTCATAAGGGTTGCTTCAAGGATCGCTCTGCTTCTTCTTCGTCTAGAGTTTCTCATCCGTGGAAGGCTTGGTAGAGGAAAGGAATCAGCATCTGATTGTGGTTCTCTGCCAGCTTCAGGAGGAAGCAAAAGGAGATAGGTTCTCTTCCTTGTCGGGGTGGCAAAAAGAGGTTCTTTGTAAAGGCTTATCCGTCTAGCTGTGGGGGCTAAAGGAGAGTCATTATTGTAATGCAATACTCAGAGGGCGCCTCCAGGGAGTGGACGTAGGTCGAGTTGACTGAACCACTATAAATTTCTGTGTTCTTATTTCTTGTTTCCGAACTTTAAATTTCCGCGCTTATTTTTCTTGTGGTGTGATTTTGGTTTATGAGATTTTACTTCTTTGTAAAAAAGAATTTTTTAAATACCAATTCCCCCCCCCCTCCTCTTGGTTAGCTTGGGCCAGTTCTATAGGGCTTAACATCCCTAATGAACTTTCAAGTGGTATCAGAGCAAGATTCATAAAAATTAGTTTGAAAACTTTTTGATTTTTGATCCATCGCTAACTTTGGGAATCGTAACACTACGGAATGGTATTCTATTACCCAACCTCCCCTGTTCGATAACCAACCTTTTGATTTCTAGAAAACCCGCATGTCAACATTTTTATAATCTACTGATTATCGCTTGTGGATGCTTATCAAAGAAGGTTATTCTCCACCTTCTCATGAAATTAATGGTGTTAAAACTAAAATTGCTTTTACTGAATGGACTTTCGATGAAAGGGATTTAGCCCAATTAAATGCAAAATGTTTGAACTATTTTTTTTGTGCTTTAAAATCTGAGGATTACATGCGTGTTTCTACTTGTAAAATTGGAAAAGAAATTTGGGATAAATTGTGTATCACTTATGAAGGAACTAATGAAGTTAAACAATCTCGTTTGAATATTCTCTTGCATGACTACGAACTTTTTCATATGAAACCACATGAATCTGTTTCTGACATGTATACTAGGTTTATACAAATAGTCACTTCACTACATGCATTAGGAAGAGAACTTTCAAACTATAAAAAAGTAGACAAGATTTTGAGATGCTTGCCTTCGTCATATGATGCTAAAATCACTGCAATCACTGAATCTAAGGATTTGAACACTTATTCTATTGATAACTTACTTGGCTCACTCATTGCTTACGAGCAAGGGGTGAATCAAAGAAATCTTGATGAATCTGGTACTGATTCCTCTGAGACTGAACCAGAGGAAGAGACAACAAACCTGTGCTTAATGGGGGAAGATCATCTTGAGCAAAGTGATGAGGAAGAGGTATGTAAACCAACCTATGATGAATTATTTGAGATTTGTGAGAAAATCCATGCATCATACAAAAAACTTAAGAAGACTCATGCTAACTTAAAATTGGAACTTGTGAATTTTCAAAAAGAGTATGATGTTATTCTTAAATATCATTTAACGATTGATTCTAATCACATGGCTCTTCTTGATGAATTTGATGATTTGAACCAAAAGAACTCAGAATTAATTGATCAGAATGATGCATTAAAAGTTTCACACACCTCTCTTCAATCTGATTTCAAGAAATCTAAAGAGAAAGAGAAAAGCTTGAGGGTTGAGAATGATGTTCTAAGAAAATACAAACTTGAGGATTAAGAATGAATTGTCTACACTTAAGAAAACTTGGATGATGCCTACTCTTGATCAAAAGCCAAGACCTAGGAAGAGGCATTATAACTCAAATCATTTAAGAAATTCTTTTCCTGGAGTTAGATGTTTTTCTTGTGGCATGCTAGGTCTCACACACTTGCACCGTTCACCCTAGTACACGTTGGGTGTGGAGACGTAAGGTACATAATTCACAGCTTACCACACCTGCATTGTATTCTACTTTTCCTGAGAAGGGACCCAAACCAGTTTGGGTTCCTAAATCTGACTGTTGTTGAGCTTTTTCAGGTGTGCTCTCACCAAAGATCTCATGGGAGCATAGGATAATTGGACATATGGAGGCTCGCAGCTCATAATTGCTTAAACTTGCTGCTTCGTAATTTCTTGAAATGTTTTATTAATTAGTTTTGTGTTATTTTTGTTGTGTGCTAGCTTTTTTAGATTGTTTTGTTTTCGCTTTGCTTTTATGTTTGGTTTTCTATATGATTAGTTTTTTTTAAGCTTTTAAATTTTGGAGATTTAAAGCCATTGATTATCATATCTAAATCGGTCAAAGGGAGAAACACCGTTGATGGTTTCCCTCCCTCTAACCTCTTTTAGTGACATAATTTTCTTTTCTAGACAAAAGTCTATCTCATATTAACAACTGTTTTTTGAAACTAAGATTCTTTTTATCTCGCTACAATAATCTATCTTGTGCGTAATATCCAAAGTTCTTATATATATTTCAAGTTAAATGAAATCTTGTCATTGCATTTATCACATGATTATGATTTTGTTTTATGACTTGTTCTTTCCTATGTTAGAGAGAGAGCTCCTATTCTCTAATATTTGGAGGATATACTCACAACTAAGGTTCTTTTTAAGGGTTTTTTTAAAGAGAACTTAGCTTGGAAAAAATTAAGAGGGAAAGTGAAAAAGAAGCAAATTTGAAAATATATATATATATATATATATACACACACACAAATGTGTATAAAAAATTAAGATGCTCAAAGAGCCAATCAAAGTGACAAGAGGCATAAAATGAGCCCACTAAATGCAAGCTATTCTCTCTTTTCAAAGCTTTTAAAACTTAGAGAACTCATTGGTTATTTGATGCTTTCAAAGGCTTGATTTCAAATTCCATGATTGAGAAAAATTACTTTGGTATATTATTTATAATATATTTTCTTTGTAACCAAGTATTGATTGAATCTTCTTTTTACCCAGTAAAGTTTTTCTGAGTTAGACCTTTTGTTTTCAAAAGGAAAATTATTGCCCTAAAAGAAGTCCGAACTAGGGATTAAGAAGATCGGATATTCTACCTTTTTTAGATTTTGACTTATTAACTCTTTGATCTTTTGAATCTCTAAAATTGAATTGTTTGAAAAATCTGTCATATGGATACTTTGCTAAAAAACATGTTTAACCTAAAACAAAATTTTTTTTTCTTCGATTTTCTTTTTAATTTTTAATTTTTTGCCTTTTTTTTAGCTTTGCATTGTGAGTCTTTTATCTATTTGAGGGATTTGATCATTAATTTTTTCCTTGGATTAAAATCTCTTGTCACATCGTCCTGGCCGATTATCATATCGTCCTAGATGATAAGATAAATTTTCTTCAAAATTCCATCTGCTGAACTTTTCTGTGCTTGCTATAACTCTTTGTCCTAAATGATAATTTATCATCCTGGACGATCTGATCGAACACTGTTGATAGTCTTGGCTGATAACATATTTCATCCTTGCCGATGTATTTTATAGTCATCCTCCTGGCCGATACACTAGATCGTCCTGGATGATCCACGTGTCAGCACGTTTAAATCTTTAAAATTGGCCCCGGACGATCCATTATTGGACAATCGTTCTGGCCGATCCACTGTTCTTCCTGGATGATACACGTGGCACAGATTTAAAATGTTTTAACTTTGGCCGGTACGATCAATTATTGTGCATCGTCCGGGACGATACACCTAATCAGCCCGGACGATCTACCTTTTCAACGGTCGTCCGGCTTGACTCCTCGGGATGATCGCCTGTCTCTAATCGGCCTGGCCGATATCTGATCGGCCCAGCCGATCAGACCGCCTTTTTAACCAATTGGTCTGTACGTAATTATTGTACCATATCTTCATGGACGATTCTGTGATCGGCCTGGACAATATGGCCGTTTCTTAAAATTCAGGCCGTTCAAGCCATGTTTTTCACTTCACATCTCCTCCTCTCTTGTGTTTTCTTACTAGTCTCTTACTATGGATGGTGTGAAGCGAGTCTGACAAACTTCTGGGGGTTCTTTGAGGGCTAGGATTGACCCTCATTTCAGGGAGGCAGAAGATGAAGCTGCTTACCATCGATATAAAGAATGTGGGATAACTATCTCCAGAATCAGCAATCCTGTCCATCTTTCGTATCCGGTAATGGATCTCTTTGCTCACACTTCTCTTTGTTTCATTCTTTCTCTCGCTTTCCCTTTTCATACTGAGCTTCTTCGTTAATTCTTCGCAAATCCTCACATAAATCCTACTTTCACAGCCCTGACCTCCTATGTGAATCGACACCCGGTTGAAATCACATATGAGGACTGTGTTGAACTTTTACAGCTATCCACCACCAGGGATAAGCTACACATAATCATTTCAGATCCTGACTTTGACTGGTCCACGAAAAATTATTTCCTTCGCCAGACCAATGCACCTTTCATGTTGGAGAGACTAGCTCTTTAGTCAAAGATGCTAGGACAATCCAACATGTCCTTCGCACCTCCATAATTCCAAAAGCCGGGGACCGAATCCACATCACTCCTCTACTTTCTCTGACTACTTTTTACATCATGGCTCATAGAGAATTTAATACTGCTGACTTAATTTTTTGGTACATTGATCATTTAATCACAATCTGTGATCCAGGTCATAAGAGGAAACCCAATCTGGCTTTAGGACACCTCATAGCCTATGTCCTTGAAACTAAATATCAACTTCAATATCCTGCTCCTCCCAACCTCCCAATTCTCTTCTACTCAAACAATTCTTTCATTATCCTTCACAGTACTCATCTCCACCCAGGAGATGAGGAACCTCGGGGGGCTGAGGAGGAGGAGGCTCCCGCTCCCGCTCCTGTTTCTGATCCTACTCCTCTTCGCCAGCACTCACAGCTTGACCAGTTAATGGAGAGGTTTGATCGATGGGAGACCCGCTTCAACGCTTATGTTACTGCACAGGAGCAGCAACATTTTGAGGATATGACCCGCTACGAGTAGCACCGCACAGAGGAATTAGCCCGGTTTGATAGCTTCATTACTCACCAATAGCAGCAGCATGACCAGGACATCGCCTGGTTCAATGCTCAGTTCACTACGCTAGCTAGCTACTTTCAGCAGCAACCTCCACCACCTCCATCTGATGATCAGGGTCCCTCATTTTTCTAGCCTTTATTTTCTATTTTCTATTTTTTGTAGTTTATCTTGTAGTTTATTTTAGTTTCTATTATGTTGTTTCCTTTTCTTTTTGTGTATCTAGGACCCTCTTTTTATGATAACAAAAGGGGGAGTAGGATGTGGTAGGAAAAGTTGATATGCTTGTAACTTCGAAATTTTAATGAACTGCTATTTTTACTGCGTTTTTCCTACTTGTGTTTGCCATCATCAAAAAGGGGGAGATTGTTGAAAATCTATTTTCATGACTTATGTTTTGATGATTGACAAACACTATTGATTCTCTTGGACTGCATGTTACTTCTAACTTTTCAGGAATCGAAGATTGGACGAATAAATGAAGCCAGTTCAAGATTGCTTAGGTTAGGATTAAGTCAGTCTGTACTTTGATTTTTCTCTTCTTGAGTCTATTTGTAATGTTCAAAGAGACTGATGCTAAGTAACCCTACACACACACACACACACACTTGAGAGACTTAGAAATTCTATTTTTACTCAAATCGGTCGGGATGATATTTTCATCGTCCTGGACGATCTGGCTTAAAATAGAAATTCTAATCAGGGATTCTTAATTAAGGTAGCCGTCATTAACAGATCAGCCTAGACGATACGTGTATCGGCCAGGACGATAAGCTCAAAATAGAAAGAAATTGCCGTCATAAATAATTAAGATATTCTGTATTTTTAGAAATCGACCAGGACGATATTCACAATTATGCCTTAATTGATCAGACAAATCAAGGAAGTAATTAAGAATGATTGATACGATCACATCGGCCTGGATGATCTCTGGATCGGCTAGGACGATCTATTCAAAAAACCTTAGTTACTTCTGGACGATAAATATCGGCCAGCACAAATTCTGGGCGATGCTCTGGACGATTTTCCTCTGATTTGAATTGATCGATCTGGACGATCGTGAGATTGTCCTAGACGATCAAGCCAATTTTCAATCATCTAGTTTGCATTCAAGGCGATGCTCTGGCCAATCTTCTGAGATTTGCTCCCTAACAAACTTTCAGGTCACATATTGGGGAGTTTTAATTGAACTCATAATGAAGAACGACTTCAAAGGTTCTTCCCAAACATCTTAGTAATATGCTAGACGATATTAACATAGCGATCAGCAAAGTGGAAAGATACCATAGGTTGGAGCATCTGTTCAAAGAGTTTACCATATCTCTTGCTTTGGACTACATCATTGGAAGTTTAAAGAGACATCTGAAACACCTAAGAATGTTACTCTTAGGTGTTTTGAGTTTGTCCTGGATTTTTTGTAATTTACATTTGTTTATCTTTTATAGCTTCCTATTTCTTTTAGATTATTATTTGTTTTTTAAACTTATTATATTTGCAATGGGATCGATATTAGATCCTATTCTTTAACCGGATGGGAACTCTGGGATACTAACTAACCCTTGGGTTGTTTCAAACTATGGTATCCCCTGCATCTCAATGGTTTCAAAATAGGAAACATTGGGTTTCATTTCAAAGATAATATGTTTAATTTAAACAAATATGCATTCAATAAGGATCCTTATTCTCTTGATCAAGGATCTATTAGTTTTTACTTCCTAGTTTGTATTAGGTTGTTATCTCTTTCATTTTAATGCAACTATTTGCATTTTCTTAAAAAAAAAAAAAAAAAAAAGTTCACCTTAGGGGTGTCCTTAGATTGTGGCTGAAAGCATAATTGGCCTTGATTGGTGGTCATGTTCCTTCTCTATTGAGGATATAAAATGGTTTGTCTCACCAATTTGGGTGTAATTTCCTTAGCTTACTTTGATGTATTGGGATCCTTCCAATATTTCTCGTATGGCTTCTATCATTGGAGAACCTCTTTGGATGGATGAACAATCATCCTCTTGGGGTGAAAGTTTGTTTGCTAGAGTGTGTGTCCGCATTGATCATACCCAAAAACTCTCCTCGGGCTTTTGGATTAAGGGACTAAATGGAAGATTTTTTTAAAGAGTTGAGTACGAGGGCCTTTCTCATCTTTTCTCCCATAGTGGAATTATTAGCCATAATGTGGAGACTTGCCCTTTTAAGATTATGTTGCAGCCTATTAACATCCCTCTTCAATCATCATCAATGGATAATCTAGCTATTCCTGTGCATACTCAATGTTCCGATCCTCTATCTTTCCAACCTTTAGAACAATTGGGAACTTGGAATGTTATCACTAGAAGGCGAATGCCTAAGTAGAATCACCAGCTTCCTTCTGAAGGGCATGAAATGAGACACCCCTTTCCTATGTTGGCTAATCCCAACCTAGAGCTTATTATCTTCACTACTCAAAAACCTCAACAGTATAATATCTTTAACAACAGTCTAATCCCCTCAAAGAAAATACCTAGAGTTCTTCAGAAAGAACTGCAACAAATGGGGCCTATCACCACTACCCCTCAAAAGAAAAAAAAAAAGTAATTGATGTGATCTTGGGTGGGGATTTGGGCCCCTGAAATAATCATTATTGAGGTCTTATTTTCTATGAGGGATCACTCATTTTTAGATGAGGGGTTTGAGTATTTCCTCATTCTTTTTTTAGTTTTAATTTTCTTTAGTTTTCTATATCTACCAGCTTGCGTTGGGGAGGTTTTTTTTTTGTTTTTTCCAGTTTGTACTTTTTTGTACCCCACTTTTGATATTAATGGAAAATCATTTTTGGGGGTTAAAAAATGATTTTAATGAAAGGACTTGATGATATTACTAATTTCATCTTCAGGTTAGCTATGATTTCAAATTTTAATATACTCATATCTAAATTTTAATACTAATTATTCATCTTATAATTTTAAAAGTTAATTTCATAAATGTATATCTTATAAATTCAAATTAAGATAATAGCCCAAATAGTTGAATGGGTTAAGTATTAATTTTTCCAACCTATTAAGTATAAATAAAGTTCATTCAAACTAGGATCTTAGATTTTATTATTGTTCCTATTTTATATAATTTTTAATTATCATTTTTATAATGGTTAATTAAATAATCAAAATATAACAGTATTTAGAGGATAATAACAAGTTAAGCATGAAGAAAATTTACTAATATATAAATAAAACACCTAAAAGGTACTATAAACATATTCTTTCATAAGAATGATTACAAATGCATAAAATTTATGTTAAACACAAAATGTGACATAACATTCATAATATTTAAAGTTTGGGGAGGTTGTAAGACCTCACTAAATTATCCCTAAGCGCATGAAGAGGGAGGGAGGTAATTTGGTACTTCTAAAAAAACTAAATAAATAATTTAGGGGTAAGTTCATACTATACAATTAGTTCAATTTCCTTCTGTTCTTACAGGACAATTGCTAAGATGATTCGAAATCCTCTCTATCAATCATCCAGTATTATTAACATCAATCAGTACATTCATTTCAAATATTAATGATTCATTTAGTATGATCAACATCGTATTATATGATTAGTTTAAAAATAAATGTTTTTTTCCAGTATGATATTTGGGATGACTAAATTTCATCTCTGTCAATTGCACTATATGACATACATTACACAATATGAATAGCCATATTTATTAAGCCTTAATTTAATGTACTAATCACAGGTAATAATTTAAGCAAAATTTCAAATATTGTATAGTATGATTATGATCATATAGTATGATTATTTCAAATTTAGATTTTTAAAATACTTAAATTATCTGGCGGTATGGGTTTCTTGATGGAAATAAATCATACAATATGATTTACATTGTACAATAAGATTAGTTCATTAACATTAATTACACAATTAGACCTGAACCCTCATTTTTGTATAACTAATCGTATAATATGATTTTAATTTTATGGTATAATTAGTTCAAAATATCTTAGCTCCCTTTTCTCACTACCCTATGTCTGTTCACATTGCCAATTTAGTATGCACACTTACATGGTCATATTCAAGAAATATAAAATAAAAGGAAAATGAAATATACAAACTCTTCTGAAAGACATCATATTTTACACAAACTTGAGCCTTGAATAATCTTGAATGGTGTATGATGCAGTTGAAATGTTAGTACACACAAAAAAATAATATCCAATATATATGCTAGAATAAATAAAATTTTAATCAATAATGGTTGTTATCATCAAAATCATAAGCTAAGGATTCTGGATTGCAATAATCTCCCCCTTTTTAATAATGACAAATATTTTTGGTTGAAAAAGTAAGTTAATATTTTTCTCTTAATCCCCCCTCATAATATGAACTTATTAATAAAGATAAATAAATATATAAATAATCAACTACTACTCTCCCTTTTGAGAATCACCAAAAAGGAGGATCAAGTAGAGTCAGAAAAAGCTACAAAATAGGAAAAAAAAACACAAAGCAAAACACACAAATTTTAAACGTATGAAGACTCATAATTACATCCTGGTGGTTGTGGTGGCTAGAAATATTTATGAATGGATGAAAATTGTTCCCCAAATATGCCATGTCTGCCTCGGGCAATGACATGACCAAGAGAAATTTTTTTCTTCCTTCTGGTGGAAGGAAGGTGAATGGGAGTAATGTTTTGAATTTAGTCAATGATTATTTGGGCTTCATCAAATTAGGTTTCAAATATAATTAAGTAGGTGACCAAGGAAATAAGTAGAGTAATATTTATGCGATCTCCAGCTTTATGAATGATTGAGGTTCGTATAACATGATATATATATATATATATATATATATGCATTTTGATTCAAGGAGTGGAAATAGGGGTTGAAGTTGATTTAGGCCAACATTTTTTATAATTAAATTGAATGTACTCCAATCAAAGTCTCCATAAAAGCCATTGATTAGGGTCGAGGTGATTTTACATATAAGTGGAGATATGTGCTTATATCTTCCTTAGTGGTTTCTATTGGTCTCCTATAGACATATGATCGCATGAAAGGATTAATAGAACTAACCCTTAAGTATTCCAAGAATTCATAAAGAAGTTCAAAATTAAAGGGAAATGTAAGGGTAAGTAAAAATTGGAGAGAGGTGGATGCGAAGAGGTTCATCATCTCATAGTTTAGGGCTTATTGATTTAGCATTCTGGATGGAGTGTTACAAGCTTCCTTGTACCTATAATATGCAACTTCATCTTTTGTAGATTGGAAGCAGTCGTTGATAGGGAAACGAGAGGAGGTAAAGATACAGAGAGAGATTTATCCCAAACAGAGTCGCCATTTTTTTGTTTGATTAAAAAAAGTGTTGGTTAGAAAGGTTAATTATCTTTGGGAGAATTTAATTTTTAGATTTTTAGTTTCGAATTTGAACATGTCATTATGAACAACATATTACCTCGGGAGGCAAACATATCATTCCCTAAAGTAATCAAATTATAAAACTTTGAATCCATCCTAATTATCATAGTTAAACTCAGGAAAGAATCACATATGACCCTGGAGGGTCAAAATGAAATTTGATTGAGTATTTTACTATATTAATCTAGACAAAGGAAATATTGATTTCATAATAAAAATTATGATTATAAAATGATATATCTTCTAAAAAAAGAATATATTGTTTACTATCAATCATTTGAATTTGATGATAATGATCATCGAATTTGATTTTCCTAAAGATATTTAATTAAAGTTTTAAAAAGATTAATTTTTGAAAATTTTACTTGATCAAGGTTTATAAGTCACCTACTAGTACAAGCCCTCATAGTTAATTATATCATAGGAAACTAAAGTTTCCTACGATTATCTTGATTAAATTAAAGGTAAAAATTTATTTAAGATTTCAAAGCTCGATATCAGAGGAGGTAAGGATTGAAATTTTTAATCGAGACCAAATCAAATTTAAACACTTATTTCTGGAATCAAAAGAAAAAGGTTAGGAGGTACTTGGAATTCTAAAATAATTCAAAAGTATCCAAGTCTATCCTAAGTGTTAGGCTTGAATTTGAATTGAAAGAGAATTTAATTTGAATTATCAATTTTATTAGAAAGTTGGAATTCAATTCTTGGAGGTTGAGGTCTTATGGCTTGAGGCCTACCTCAAAACGTAAGTATAAATTGGGTACTAAAAATTAGTAACTTGAACCTAGCTAACGCAATACAGGATCTGGACTTACCCCAGCCTTAATATGGGAGCTAGCTAAACCACCTTGGTGGTTCAAAAATATGTGTCTAGTCAGTTATGAAAGAGTGGTAGGGATGTTTAGCTAGGTTAAGTTTGAGAAAAGTGGGGCCAACATCTAGAGCAGATCCTTATTTTGCCCCTTGACTTATGTTGGTTGAAATGAAACTTAAAAGTAAATGCAATTAAATTTTTGACTCAATTTAATTTGTTTCTAATATAATGCATGCTAGTTGACTTTATTAATGCTTAAAATTAAAATGAAACAATTTTAAAAAGGCTTAAAATAGATTTTATCTCAAAGATTACACATATTCCCCTTAACAGATCTACACCCTTACAGGCCAGGTAATATGTCAAAACCTGCAAGCGAGGAGGTGCCTAATAAAAGGAAAGAAGTGTGCAACAACATGCTATAGCAGTCTTGGGATTACTTCTTAAAATTGTTAGAGTTTCTAAATTAGCTTAAATTTTTTAAATTTTTTTAAGTATAAAAATTTTTAATCGTACCCTCACGAGCATCCGACTGGGTTCCAAGCTAAATCAAAATTGGCAATGTAAGATCATAAAAATAAATGAATAAAAGCATGCAATCATACATCATAATTAACATCAAATAATCAATTGAATAACTAAATCAATTAAATAAATAATATATCCATTAGCATGTGCCTTTTAATATTACAACCTAGGGTCTATAGAAAAGTAAAGTGGTTGGGTACCACTAACAACAAGCCCATATTTATAATCTAAGACTCAAGTGACTTTGAGATTGGATCTTCTTGTTATCCACTCCTTTATCCTTCTGCAGGGTTCCTTAGATCATTAGGTTTGTATATCAAAATGAAAAGAAATACCCCTTTGAATGGGGTGTTATCTTTTCCCTTTGAATATTTTAAAATCATCCTAATTTGGATCTCAAAATAGAGAGGGAATCTCCCCTAAGGGATGTCCCTTCCTCTTTGCATTCCAAATTGGATGTTTAATCCCATTTCATAGCACTTTTAATACTTACAACTCAATTAAATCAAATTATATTTGAATGAAAATTAAAAATAAGACTCATACAATATGGAGTGTTATCCTAATAAATCAATAGTTAATTTAACATCCTAAGCAATTATATATTGAAATTAAAATGCTCAAATCACAACCACGGTTGACCATTATCATTTTTTTTAAGGGGGATATATCAATTTCTAAAGCACCTAGAGAAACCATTGTTAATTTTGAAAGCATAAATTATTTATTTGACCCCTTAATTTTTATGTCATGTATGAGCACAACCACCTATATAAGATTGAATTAATATAAAGTGTCCCTAACCTAGGGGTAATCTAATGCACAATCACATCACAGAGTGAAAAATGTAAATAAAAAATCACATCAATATCAATAACTAGCATGTAGTAAAACCCTAAAAAAACTTGGCACACAGCAAAAAAGTAAACACTAGCATAGCCTAAGATTAGAGTTGGTTATCCTAGCAAACAATCTAAAGTGAGTGAGGTAGGTTGTGTGATTTGGTTATGTTCTATGTATGGAAATTAGTTTAAAGTTGTTTGAAGTTCTGATTGGCTAAAATGCTTAAGGAGAATATTTAATTAAAGTTTGAATCTTAATGAATTAAAATTAATTTTAAGATGTGTTTTAAAGGTTGGGTGATTACTACATTTATTAAACCAGGGCCATGAAGTTTATTTCACCTTCCTTGGGGCTAAGTTAATAGCTTTGTAGACATGAGTTACCCAATAGTATAGGATATAATTAAATGAATTAAATTGATTAAGATTTGAAGGTGGATGATATTTGATTAAAATTGATTAATTACTATTTTTAAAGTTAAATTAAGATTTTATAGATTTTTAAGCCATTATTTTTTTGAATTTTTAGGTTTTTTGAATACTTTAATAATTTAATTAAGGGATCAAAAATAGAATTTTAGATTCAAAGAGATTATTGGAGTTATGATATTTTTCTTAAATATTAGACCTTTTGGATTTACATTTGATTTATTAAAATTTTTGGAAGTCTTGAGGGTTAATTAAGAGTTTAATATTAAGCTAATTAATTAAGGGGCTTAATTACTTTTAGAATTAGTGAGAAAAATTCTATAGATTGAGAATGTCACTATTATGAAATTGTTCAAATTTTATGTCAATAGGAAGTGTATCCTAATTTCTGGAATTATTCTAAGTTTTTTAGATGTGCCCTTAATTATTATCCTTAAGGTGTGGCTAGGTTAAGTGGTTTTAAATCAATGTCACTAACCTTTAATGAACACATAAACATGCATACACATAATCACAATCAATTCCTAAATCTAGGAGTGCCTAAGCTAAGTGCGAGTGTGTGCAACCTATCCTACACACGAATAAATTAAAAGTAATTAGTATACATAAACTTTGAATAGTGAATAATTGGATTATAATCATTCACTAATCCTTCCCATGAATTCTATTCATCATAGTAAACTTATTTTTAAAGTTTCAAAGGATCTCTCAACACTTAAAAATTTAACATATATATATAATTTCAAATTATTTAAAATTATTTTCATTAAATTTTAAAAATTATTTGAATTTAATTTTAATTAAATATAAAATAATGTTTCATTATGTACATGATAAACAAAGATCTAGGGATGCATAAGCTGTGATCCACCTATGGAGAGAGAGAAAGTTTAGTGAGAGAAAGTCTGAAAATTTGGAGGAATTCTAGTGATCTTTTCAAATTTTTTCAATTCTGTTGATTTCGTGGCTGGTTTGTTTGGCCAATTCTCCGCTGTCTCGCTGGAGGATCGGGCAGACGGCTATGGAAGGAAGGTGTATGGCATCATCTGAGTCCTGGGCGAATAATAGAAGAGGTTTCAATGCTCCGGTGCGAGCTTCATTGGAGGTGTTTAAGGGAGGTCAGATTTCATCATCAGGTTTTAACGGCCATCCTAAACAGAAGCCTTCGGTGATTAAGGTGGTTTCCTTAACAACATTGTTAAACCAGTTGTTTTGGGAATGGGTAAAGAAGTATTCAGGGAAGATGATTTTCTGAGCCCGAAAAAGATTTTATCATCTTCTATTCGCAATGAAGGTATTAATGTTCTTAACTTTGAAGCTTCATCGCCTGTGGGGAAGAAGAACTCTAATGTTGGGTTTAAATCTTTATCCCTTCCATCTTCTCCAATTGTTTGCAATTCTGTAAGGAAATTGATTTCTGAAGGAGATAAGTCTCATGTTGACAAAGTGAATGAAGAATTTCTCCTTCTGGTCATGGCTAATGTTGAAAATAAGAAGGATAATGTGGATGGCTTCAGTATTCCTTTGGATGGGAAAAAGGACAAATCCTCTGTATGGAAGAAAAAACAAAATATCAAAGTGGATAATTTTGATATTGGGTCCTTTCTTACTAAGGATGGTAATTCTGTTATGTTGCATTTAGAGAATGAAATTAACAATACTAAGAAGCTGAAATGGCTTTAGTGGTGAAGGTTTTTGGGGACAATATTATTTTCTCAATAGTTTGCAATGACTTGAGAAGACAATGGAGCAGAATAGGCAATTTTCATATCATAGGTTTAGGCACTGGTTGGGTGCTCTGTTCTTTTGAAAATCCTGGAGCCATGGAAGAGTTTTATCAGGTGGACCATGGTAAGTTAGAGGCCATGCGGTGGGCTTGGATAAATGGTCCACATCATTTTCCCCAACCTATTTGAATGGTATTTCAGCTCCTATTTGGGTAAGATTACCAAATTTACTATTGCATTGTTGGGATGACATCAACATCTGTAGAATTGCTTCAATAGTAGGTAAGCCTTACTTACTAGATGGGAATGCATTTCAATGGGGAAGGAGAGAATATGCTAGAGTTTGCATTCGAATTCCCTTGAATGAGAAACTTCCTTTGGGAGTTTGGGTGGAGGGTTTATCTGGTAAATTTTACCAAAAATTTGAATATGAAGGTATTGCAAAACTATGTTATGAATGTGGAAGGATGGGCCATACAGTTTCGGTTTGCAAAGAGTCCAAGAAGAAAGATATGAAGAGCAACATGGATACTGTTACACCAGAAATAGATGAGTTTCAGAACAATTTGGTAGCAACAGAGGTTTTGAAGCAAGCAGGTGAAGATACTAATTATGGGTTGTGGCTTCAAGTGAATCATAGAAGAAATGGGAGGAGAAATGAAGTTGTTAAAAGGCAGAAACTAACCACTAAAAGAGTTTTTGTTCCTAAACAAAACTCTAAGGTGGCTGAGGAAGCTATTCATTTGGCAGATAAGGAGCTTATTCCTAATCCGAGAAGAGATTTACAAATTAAAGAAGTGCAGAAGCAGCATAATGAAGATTTGTTCATTAAAGAATTGGTTATAGATCAACCTGTTTTACCTCAGGATGTAGCTCCTACTACACCCGTTACTACTACTAACAGTTTTGATATTTTATCAGAACTGGATGATTGTAACCTGAAGGGGCTTGCAGTTGATAAAGATGGTAGAGATGTTGAAGATGGAGAAGTAATTGAGCTGGATAGAATTCTTACAGATCAGGAGCTGCAGATCAACACTGTGAAAATATGTATACCTGATTCCCGGGAGGTGAAAGAAATTGAATCGTCTTCGGGCAAAAAAATGAAACTACAGAAAGAGTTCAAATCTTTGGGATCAGGTAACATTGTTAATCATAATAAGAAAGAGGAGCCAAGAAGAGAGAGGCTGCTCTATATCTCAAGGAATTTGTTAGAGATAATAATGTTTTCTTTGTGGGGTTAGTTGAAACTGGAGTTTGTTCTATGAAGAATTTACAGATTTTGCATTATTTGGGAGAGAATTGGGACTCTTATATGGTTCCTTCAGAAGGACTTTCAGGAGGTTTCTTAATTCTTTGCAGGAAGGATTTGGCAACGTTTACTGTTTTGGAGGTTTCAGCTCAAGTTGTAACAGGATATCTGGAGGTTTTTAACAGGAATAGCTAGTTGGTCTCCACTGTTTATGGATGCAAAAATTTGGTGGACAGAAAAGCATTATGGGAGAAGTTGGAGAAACTAAATGCTGTTAATAAACAGGCTGTTATAGGGGGAAACTTCAACTGTATTTTGTCCCAGGAGGTAAAGAGAGGAGGAAAGAAATTTGTATTCTCTCAAGGTGCTAGGGATATGAAGATGTTTATGAGCAATAATGACTTTCATGAAGTTGGGTTTACTTGGTGCAACAATAAATCAGGAGGAGGACGCATTTTAGAAAGACTTGATAGATGTCTTATGAACTCTTATGCAATGAATTTTATCTAGTTAGCCTTGGTGAAGCACTTATCACATGTTGCTTAGGATCATTACCCTATCATCTTAGAGGTATTCAAACCGATCAATGCTAATCACAAAGACCTTCATTTTGAAGATGTTTGGGAGTCTTATCACGGAGCTATTGCAATTGTAGAAAAATCGTGGAAAATGTTCGGAGGAGGTGATCCAACTTCTTCTTTGGACTTGAAGTTTAAGAGAACTTTGAAGGCTCTTTTTTATTGGAGCAATGCTAAATTCAAAAGTTTGAATTCTCTTAGAGACTCATTGAAGAAAGAGATCTTTAATCTTCAATTGGAAGAGGCTGAAGGAATGCTTGATGATACTAAATTGTTGATTCTTAGATCCAAAATCAGTGAGCTGAATTGTACTTTGGCTAGACATAATGTTTGGTGGAGACAAAGAGCCAAAGTGAGATGGATGGAGGAAGGAGATGCAAATTATGCTTTCTTTCACTTATTTGCTAATGCTAGAAGAAGTTCAAATTAGATCAAACATATCACAAAGACAGATGGTGTATTAACAGAGCAGCCATAGAAAGTGGAATCTGTTTTCACTGATTTTTTCAATAAAAAATGGAAACACAGAGAATGCCAGTTAAAAGGTTGGCCGAGACCTTTTGCTATGCTGGAAACTGATGATCAAATTAAACTGGATTCTGATTTTACAAAGGAGTAACTCCAGCTGGTAGTGGATAGCTTGTGTTCTAATGTCTCTCCTGGGATCGATGGGATTACATTCTCATTTATTAAATTCTATTGGAAGATCATTCATCAAGATGTCTGGAATGCAATTGAAAATTTCTTTAAGTCAAGATGTATGAATCAATATTGGAAAGAAACTTTGATTGTTTTAATTCCTAAAATGCAAAATCCTCTCTATCCAGCAAATTTCCATCCAATTAGCCTTTGTATGACCACTTACAAATTGGTAGCAAGAATGTTGCTTAATAGATTGGAGATGGTTATTCACAAAATTATTTCTAGAGATCAAGTGGCTTTTCTAAAGGGAAGATCTATGTCGGATCATGTTCTCTTGGCTCAAGAGGTTATCAACAAAATCCATCATTCTAATGCAAGGAAAGGATTTCTAGCAATCAAAGTATATATGGAGCAGGCTTATGACGGCAAGGGTTGGCAAGCTTTGAGGCAAGTTCTTCTCCACTCTAATTTCACTAGAAAATTTTCTGAATGGATTATGAGTTGTATATCAAATCCGAAATTTTGTATTTTAATTAATGGGAAAAAATCCAATTGGATTAATGCTAGGAGTGGGTTTAGATAAGGATGTCCCCTATCTCCTTTTCTTTTCATCTTGTGTTACCAAATTCGTTCCGATGCTTTTTATCAAAGTGGTAAGAAGATTGGTATTCAAATTGTTTCCAAACCGCCTAGAGTTTCACATTTATTATATGCTGATGACATTCTAGTCTTTTCTGAAGCAAACTTGAAGAAGATTAAAAAGGAGAAGATTGTTTTGAAAAATTATGGCAATTGGACGGGTCAAAAGCTTAATCACAACAAATCCATGGTGATGTTTGGTAAAATGGTAAATAGAAGAAGAAAGGCTGAAATTGAAGGTATTTTTAAATTCAAATATGTTAAGGAATTGAACTACCATGGCATTAAGCTCACTCTTAGAAGATAGGTGAAATCAGATTTTAATAATCTGATGGAAGTTACTTTGAATAGACTAAACATTTGTGGTAAGAAATTTATCTCATTGGAAGGTAAAATGGTGTTGATCAAATCTTCCTTCTTATCTCTTCCAATTTTCCTTTCTACTCTTTCTTTGGTGCCTTTGGGAATCTTAAAAGATTTTGATAGAATGTGTAGAACTTACTTGTGGAGTAAGAAGAATGGCAACGGTGGGCTTCATTATGTATCTTGGAAGAAGCTTTGCCAATCTAAACAAAAAGGAGGTAGAGGGCTTTTTTCGGCTGCTACTAAAGTTGGTCATCTAAGGGCCAAATTTGCTTTAGAATTGTACACTAAACAAGTCTCCTTGATCAATTGTATTCTTAGAGCTAGATATGGAGAGGATTTATGGAAGAAGCAAAGGAAGTTTGGGAGCTCTTCTACATGGAAAATTTTTTGTAATTGAGCTAAGTATCTTACTAATATAGTAAGATGGAAAATATATAATGGAAACTCTATTGACTGGATGAATGATACTTGGTTGCTGGACAAAAGTATCTCTAAATGGCCAACATTTGTAAGTAATAAGGAGATTGAAAACCACATCCTTAACTTCTTTATTTCCAATGGAAATTGGATACTGGATCGTCTCATGATGTTTTTTAATAAAGATCTCGTTAGAATCATTTCATAAGTTCCTATCTTTTCGGATCAAGGAGCATATCACATTGAAATTAAGTGGAAGCATACGGGATGGTCTATTGCTGCTCTCTTGCAAGAGTCAATCCAGAAGTATGATGTTGATTGTAAATTTTGGAAATGGATGAAGATGGTCAAACTAAGACCGAAGGTTGAATTATTTTGGTGGAGGCTTATTAATGCAGCAATTCCTAGTAACTCATTCCTTTTTCATAGAAAAATTTCCCTGGTTACAGGATGCCCGAGTGGTTGCAATGTTGAGGAAAATAATGATCATATTGCTGCAGGTTGTGGAAAACTGAAAAATGCTATTTCTAGGCTTATTAAATGAGGATATCAAGTTCCTCAATTTGATAGCTTTGATGAGTGCTTAAATGCATTGCATATGCTGTCTAATAGAAATCCAATCAGTGTAAACATTTATTGCAATGTGGTTTTTTTGACTTGGAAGAGTAGAAACTTGTTAATTCATGAAAGGAGAGAAGAAACAGATATTTTCATTGCAGCAAACTCTCTTTCTATGGTTGTTATTATTCCCTCAATCAACATCCATTCGGAAAACCAGGATGTCAACCAGCAAAAGCTGTTTTACTCTTGGCGTCCTCCTCCTCCCGGATGGTTAAAAATCAATGTGGATGCTTCCATGTGTAGTAATTACTTGGCCGATAATGCTAGAATTTGTAGAGATGACAAAGGTAGAATGTTACTTGCATTTGGTACCCAACATGTTCATTGGGATATTGGCCATTTGGAACTACAAGCGGTTTACATGTTAAAGAATTTTTTACAAGATTGGATGGTGGAAGCTCAAGGAGTCATTATAGAAGGAGATAACTTCAACATCATCAAAAGACTTCAACAAGCTTTGAAAAGATTCAAGAATAAAGAACCTCTTGAAGATGACTTATTCTTTGTAAGTGAGTTTAATCAAATTGCTTTTAGTTCTACTACTAGAAATGGTAATAAGTTAGCAGATTGTTGCGCTAATTTTGCTTTGAGCAAAATCTTTCTTTGGCATGATCTTTCTAGTATTGAAATTCCTCCTTCATTCTTGCACATTTTGAAGGACGATTTCAATTTGCTAGATGATTTTACTTAAGTTGTAAGTACTTTCTTATTTTTTCTTCTTTTAATGCAATGTCGCTTTCTCCTCAAAAAAAAATTTAAGAAATTATATAAAATAAAAAAATATTCCTTAAAATAAACTTAATTTCAAATTAAAGCATTTTAAAATAACTCTTTAATTATTTATAATATTTTGAAATAAACTTAAGGTTTTTTTTTTAAATAGAAATATTTAATTAATAAAAAATTTTGATATATAATACTTAATTTTTAAATTAAATAAAGATTTTTTAAATTTATTTTATATCTTTCTTTTAAATAAAATTAATTAAAACAAAATTAATCTTAATTAACAGATCTAATGATGATGGAACAGGATTGGCCCTCAAAACCACGGGAAATGATTGGTGTCGGCTCATTTTTGAATCGTGTGGTGACTTATCCATGTTAGCATGAATATGGCCCTCAAAACCATGGTGACTTCTGCGATTTGAGACCGATGGTGCAGATTGTGTCATATAGGAAATGAAATTGTGGATCAACCCGCGTTGTCAAAAAGGACCATGGAAAGGCAAGATCTATGCCACTGATAATATGATCAACAGTCCATATTTTAAACATTTAAGGTTTGTGTAAACTGAACCTTAGGGTGGGTTTTTGAGCTCATTCGATCAATCTAGTAAAAAAAATTCAATGAAATTTTAAACATGTATTGAGGAACTGAACATAAATCATGTGGAATTAATTTTATAGCCTAAGATGCATTTAATCAAAAGCTATTTAGCCTAAGTGTCCTTAACTACGGTTAAGCTTTTCACCTTGGTACAAGGACATATTGAACTGTATGAGGTAGCTTTGAACATGTAGTTTGTCCATGTTGAAATATAGAGAAGACTCCTTGAGCTTTGAACATTTGTATTGAAAGAAAAATGACATGGGTAGATTTGGCTTGGGATTTCCAGAGAACTCATCACCGATGGAGTTATGATGGGGGGGGTTTCACTAGCGAAGTAAGGAGGATAGCCTGGGGATTTTGAATGAGCTGGGGAGTCAGTTGGAAAGGCTTGAGGTAGTGAGATAGTGTTAGGGTTAGGAATGAGCCTTAATTTTGATATTTTTCCCTATTAAAGTGTCCTTAACTTGAATGGAGGGCTGAAATCAATTGGAGAGACTCCTAGATGCTTAACACATAGCCAAGGAGTGGTTGAGAGTAAAGGAATCAACAAACATGATGGACATCCTAGTTGGAAAAGTTCCTTGGTCCCCATTTGCACATGGGAGTGATTAAAACCATTTGATTTCAATCCAAGGGCTAGTGGGAGTTCCAGGAAGATTCTAGAATCCACCTAAGCGCTGGAGAGGTTTGGATTAGAGGGGATTAAGCTTAAGTTGGGTTTTGACTGGGTTTGACCACTCCATAGCCTTGGTTTGATGGTCTGACTAGTCCCCATGCCACATGGCAACTAAGGTGGCATGGGTGGGGGCTTTGAAGCTGGTTGAATGAAGTCTTAAGGGCTTAAATGAGAATGTATGAAGGTTTGATTAAAATTATTAATATTTGACCAAATTTATAAGTTAACTTGGTCAAATAGGCTAGGGATTGACTCAAGGTAGGTTTAGAAATATTTCATGCATCAAATATAATGGATTCAAAAGGAATATGAGACCATGCAATCAAGGTTATGAATGAATGTAATGAATTTCATCCAATTTGAATGGTCAAAAAGGAGGTCTTGTCATACAGTATGATCAGAATTATACTAGACTATTAGAGAGTAGGCGTTAGTCCCAAGGCATAAGCATGAACGATTATTGACTGGTTAAATAGTACTATACAAATAGGTGTTCATACAGTACTATATAATATTAAGTATTGTACCGGTAAAATTCAATTTTTATAACATCCATTGCCATGTGTATTTATACAATACGAAGTAGGGTGTTCATATAGTATGATCACCAATTATTGAACAATATTAGATGTTGGATGTGCTGTGATCAATGATTTGGCACTTTATGAATATTGTCTAGTTCGATGTGAACCGTACAGTACGATGTGAACAAATTTTAAAAGATAGATTGGGATAAACAGGAAAGCTCCACAAAATAAATCACAAAATAATAATAATAATAATAATAATAATAATAATAATAATAATAATACAAACAATCATAGAACAAATTCAAAAGAAATAACACACAACACGAAAACATTTTTTTTAACTTTAAATCATCTTGATTCTAGCATGAATATCTGCAACACTTAATTTTTAGTCCTTAAGGTGTTAGAGGTTTCAAAAGCTAGGGGTTTTATAATTATATCTACCAATTAATTTTTAGTAGCTACATGATGTAGCTCTATATTCCTTTTTGTTGCATGGTCTCTAATGAAATGGTGTCTAATATCTATGTGTTTAGACATTTAATGTTGGATTGGATTCTTTGATTTACAAATGGCACTAGTATTATCATACATGATTTAAATGGCCCCTACAGGTAGTCCAAGATCTAAGATTTATTATTTAAACCATAGGATTGTGATACATAACCCTACAACTATATATTTTACTTCAGTGGTAGATAGGGCTATAGAGTTTTATTTTCTACTAGACAGGAGACCAAAGCTTGTCCTATGAATTGACATGTTTCAGAGGTGCTTTTTCTATCAACTCTATAACTTACAAAATCTGAATTAGAATATCCTATGATCGTAAAGAAAGTACTATATTTAGGATACCAAATTGCTAAGTTTTGGGTTCCAAAAAGGTATCTTATAATTCTTTTAATAGTAGTCATGTGGGATTCTTTTGGGATCTGCCTGAAATATATCACAGAGATAAATACTAAATATGATATTAGGTCTACTAGTAGTCAAGTAAAGGAGTGATCCAATTATTCCTTTATACTTCTTCTAATCAACTGATTTTTCATTTGGGTCCTAATCTAACTGAATAGTAGAGCTCATAGGAGTGTTTATTGACTTAGTATTATCCTTTTTATATTTTTTAAGGATTCCCTTGAAATATTTTGATTGACTAAGAATAGTTTCATCATCCTTCTACTTCATACAAAAATCTAAGAAAATATTTTAACCCTTACATCATGCTTATCTCAAACTCCTCAGTCATAGTTTTTAAGAATTTATCATAAAGATTTTAATTATAGATCCAAATAAATCTTGGTTTTCGTTTCCCTTGTGATGGACCTGGTAGAGGGGGGACATGTCAAGTATCCGCCTGGGATCATGTATTCTTAGGTCTATTCTGGATGTACAATGCAATCTCGGTAGTCATTTTCCATTTCAGTTGGAAAATGCAGTCGGATGTTTGGGGAACTATAAGTGATTAAGGAGTATTAACTCATATCACAAGAGGGAAACTTTGCACAAACTTCTATTACCATTAATGGATGGCTCTGGGTTTTTTTTTATGGGCACAGGCATCTCAGGTAATTCAGTCTTATGGTTCTTCATTATCTGCATATGGTCTTTTTTTCTTAGGTGCTCATTTTGTCTGGGCTTTCAGTTTAATGTTTCTATTCAGTGGCCGTGGTTATTGGCAAGAACTCATTGAATCCATCGTTTGGGCTCATAACAAATTAAAAGTTGCTCCTGCTACCCAACCTTATACAAGGATGTGCTGTCAAAATAACCCATTACCTTCTGGGTGGAATTGCCACAACATGGGGATTCTTCTTAGAGAGAATTATTACAGTAGGATAAAGGCTAGGAGGATTTGAAAAGCATTATGACATTAAGATTCCCAAGGTTTTCATTTTTTGGTTAAAACCCACTATAGGGGCTTACGCGTTAATATAAAAATTTTGTTACAAAAGTCCTTAAAAGGGACAAATCGCTCACTAAATGCTCAAAATAGCTACAAAATAAAACCAAAAAAAAGTCTAATGAGCAATGAGTCCCTATCTAAGATACAATTATAACAAACAAAAACAAAGACAAAACAACACTAGCAAAAAGCATCCATCATTGTACAAACCAAACAATCCAAAGCATCCATCTTCCAAACAACAATACAGTTTACATGTATAAAAAATAATAACCTGCAAAAAACAACCTCAAAGAACCAAAATAAGCAACATCCAATAGAACAAAAAATAATAAAGACAAGAGCATAATTTAAAAAGATTCCGTCCAATACCAATAGTCCTAATGCCACAAGAAAACCACACAAACAGAACCCCCACTAGCCAGCCTATAACACAAAATACACATACCCCCCAAACCACCATAGCCCACCCAGCACAGAAATAACTTATAGGCCCAAAACAAAGCACACCACCACACAAAACCAAATCAACCCAGAAATAATCCTCACATCCCAGGCAGCACACCAATCAGCTAACAAACCTCCCAAACCACCATGGCCCACCTAGCATAATAGGCCCCTAATAAAGCACACTGCCACACAAAACCAAACAAACCTAGAATAAACCCCAAGCCTCAAAACAAAAACCACCCCCCACACACCCAACAGCTAACAAAACAACCCCCACACCATCAAGTAACATAAGAACCAAGCACTAAAGAGAATCCAAATCAAATTACCACTCAAAAGAATAAATTAATTTCTCAAATAAGGTAAACAAGATTTATCTAATCTAATTAAACCTTTTAGTAAAAGATGAATATTAGAATTATCAAAACAAGTTAAAGAAATCAACTCAACTCCCATCCGCGCTAGAAAATTAGCACAAGCATTACCTTCTCTCAAAATATGAGAAATACAATAATCAACTTGAGAAAGCATACTTTTAATATCCCTAAGTAGATAAAAAATATATGCATTACCAAGGTTAGAACAATTAAGAAAATGAATAACTAATAAAGCATCTACTTCAATCCAAAGCCTTAAAAATCACCTATATAAGGTAATTTTTAAAGCATGATAGAGAGCCTTCAATTCAGCATACATAATAGAACAAAAAGAAAGAGGGCAAGAAAAGAAAATAAGCAAATTGCCTTCCTTATCTCTCAAAATACCACCACAGCCATACTTACCATTTTCCATCGAGCCATCAGTGTTAATTTTAATGAAAAGATCCCTCGATTTTCTCCAATAGTCAAACTTAAAATAAATATCAATCTCATTATCAATGTTCTTAGAACAAAGTTTCTTAGCCATGGCCTTAAAGCCACAAAATTGACTATTCTTAAGAAGACAAGAATTAAATAGATTATTAATCTTATCTTTGGCTCTAGTAATATTTCTCTTATGGTTCATAGGAATGCTTCTATACTTGGAATTATTTCGATCCATCTAGATAAACTAAATGAGAGTAATAGCCATAATCACTTTAATGTTCCCTTTAGTAGTTTTATGGAATAAAGCTGTCAGAAAATGATTAAAAGAAAGATGACCCAAAAAATAACAAGTATTAAAAAACTCATCATACCAAAGCCAAATTTTAGCAACAATAGCACCATTAATAAAAATATGATCAATAATTTCAATATAATAACAACACAAACATTTAAATGGTGAATAAAACCTTTTTTTCATCAGAACAGAATCCACCACAATGTACTTCCTAATGATTCTCCACACCAAAATAGAATAAGAAATTGGAATATTGTTACTCCAATTTCTATCAAAGATAACATTCACATCATTTTTCTCCCTAATGAAATGCCAAACATTTTTAAAGATAAAAGAACCATTATAGGAAAGCTTAAACATAATTTGATACTCAATACCAGCAAAACAACTCACCTCCTTAATTTTATTACCAATTTCAGCCGGCACCAGTTCCAGAATAACATCCATATCCCAATTATTGTTATTCAAAAAATTCTTAACTTTGACAGAAGGATAAGAAGAAGTAGAAAAAAGAGCATCAATAGAATCATTACAAAGCCATCTATCTTGCCAAAAAAATGAATTACCTGAGTTTAAACCCCAAACAATGAGAGGTTCCACAATATCCATAATAGCACACATTCTTTTCCAAATAGAAGAATCACCATGCTTATAAAAATAACATAAAGGATGCTTACCTTTGCAATATTTGAATGACATAAATTTAGCCCACAAACTTTGATTCTTTCTAAAGTTCCATCACATCTTAAAAGAAGAAGCTGTGATAGAATCAAAAAAAAATTTTACAGCCTAACCCTCCTTCAATCAACGGGCCACACAACTTATGCTAAGAAGACCAATGCATTCTATGAGAATTGGAATGATAACCCAAGAAAAACTTTTTGAGAATCCTTTCCAATCTATGAATAGTAGCAACATTAGGCTTAATAACTTGAAATAAGTGGAAGCCATAGAATTTAAAGTACTCTTAAGAATAGTAAGCCTACCAACATAAGATAGAAAATTAAATTCCCAAGAATAAATTTAACTCACTATCTTATTAAG
Organism: Dendrobium catenatum; assembly: GCF_001605985.2. Lineage (NCBI taxonomy): Eukaryota > Viridiplantae > Streptophyta > Magnoliopsida > Asparagales > Orchidaceae > Dendrobium > Dendrobium catenatum. Next base: position 3,769,359 of record NW_021318693.1, read on the forward strand.
AATCTCATCAAACAAATGAGATTTTTTACAACCTTTGAAAATAGGGGCACCCAAATATTTGAAAGGAAACTTCTGATGCAAGAAGTTAGTATAAGCACCAATCCTGTTAATATTAGATCTAGAAATGCCTTTAAAAGTATAGAAAGAACATTAAACTTGAGACCACTCTCAAAAGAAAATAAACCAAGAAGATCCTTGATTTTATTAACATGATTAAAGCTACTATTAGCAAAAATTATAAAATCATCCGTGAAACAAAGATGGGAAATGGGTAAATCACCCTTAGATCTAAAATACATACTAGGATAACTCTCAAAAAGAACATTTAAACATCTATAGAAATATTACATAGCAATTATAAAAAGAGAAGGTGACAAAGAATCACCTTCCTTAACACCATGAGAAGAATGAAAAAAGACAATAGAAGCTCCATTAAATAAGATTAAAAACTAAACATTTTCAATCAAATTCTTAATAATACTAATAAAAGAATAAAAAATCCAAATAAAGACAAAATACATTATAAAAACTCTCAGGACAAGTTATCGTAGGCTTTAGAAATGTCTAGTTTAAAAAGCAAATTACCTCGTCTTATTTTCACATCCGAATCTTAAACCAACTCTTGGCTCAGCAAAATGTTATAAAAAATTAATCTCCCTTTCGCAAAACCAGATTGATTAGGAGAAATCATTTTAGGTAAAAGAGTATCTAACCTCAAAGTAATAATCTTAGAAGTAAGCTTATTGAAAAAAGAACAAGGCCTAAAATCAACCCAAGTGTCTGGTTTCTCCTTTTTTGGAATTAAAAAAATAACCGTAGAAGTAAAGAATTTAGCCATCTTATTACCTTCAAATAAATCAACCACAGCTGCAATAAGGTCAGCTTTAATAATATGCCAATATTTTTGAAAAAATAAAGAAGTAAACCCATCAGGTCCAACCATATAATTAGAATTCATAGACATAACCGCTAAAAAAATTTCATTCTCAGACGGTTTCAGAGTAAGAGCAAAATTCTCTTCAAAGGTAATGACCTTACTAATAACTTGAGAATTAAAAAGAGGAATCACACCCTTATTATTTCAAAGAATATTAGAAAAATACCTAGCAACCAAATCAGGTAAAAGAGTCTCATCAATCCATGCCTTAATCATCTTTCACCTTGTTAATGAAATTAAGGCTTTTCTTCTTATTAACTAAGGCATGGAACTACATGGTGTTTCTATCACCCTCATTTAAAAGTTTAGTAGTAACCTTTTGTTTCCAAAAAGTCTCCTCCATATCTTGAAGCTTAATCAACTCATCTTTAGCTATATTCAAATCATTAATAAGATTAGGGCCAGAAACAACAAGATTTTTGAGAGAATAAACATTTTCCTCCATCTCTTTGACATTAGCAAAAATATTCTTAAAATGGTGTTTATTGCAACAATTTAAACATTATTTCAATCTTTTCAATTTAAGCCAAAGTCTAATTGTACCATAAACCAAATTATTAGGAGATATTCAAGCATTCCAATTACAAGAAACTACCTTAAAAAATCAAAATGTTGTAGCCACATATTTTGAAACTTGAAATTAGGTAAAGCATTACAAATACCTTTATCCACCTTGATAGAAACCAGTAAAGGTCAATGATCTGAGAGAGATATGCTCAAATGCTGAATAAAAGTTAAAGGCCACAAAGAAATCAAATGATGATTAAAAAGAACCCTGTATTGCTCCAAGTAAACATAGAGCCAATAAAACCCAAATCAACCAGATTGTAATAAAAAATCATATTAGAAAAATCCTCCATTGAAAAAATGTTTGGAGCACAACCCCCCATTCTTTCATTATAATTAATAATAGCATTAAAATCTCCCCCAAAAAACCATGGTTCATTGACAAAGGAAGAAAAAGCAACAAGATCATTCCAAAGATTTCTTCTATCATACCTATTATAGACAGCATAAAGTAGAGAGCCTTTAACAACAAAATTAAAATAAGAAATAGACATAATAACCAATTGTGCATAATCATTAATAACAGATAACAAAACCTTGTTGAACCAGAACAACCAAATTTTGTTAGTCTATTTAGCAAAGAAACTTTTAAAGCCCAAAAGTCTGCCTACAAACATAATCTTAGAAAAATTAATCATGGGTTCCAAAATAACCAACAAATCAATGCAATGAATATGGGCTAAGTTACAAATCCTATTTTTAATAGAGGGGGATCCAATCCCTCTAACATTCCAAATAAAAAAATTATTCATTAATTATTAATGATTAATTAAGATTCTCAAGGTTTAGCTAAGGCTTGGCTCAGGACCCCACTACTCATCGTATTTGGTTTGGTATTGCTACCGCACATGACTTCGAGAGTCATGATGATATTACTGAAGAACGTCTTTATCAGAACATTTTTGCTTCGCACTTTGGACAGTTAGCAATAATCTTTCTGTGGACGTCCGGAAATCTGTTTCATGTAGCTTGGCAAGGAAATTTTGAGTCATGGATACAGGACCCTTTACATGTAAGACCTATTGCTCATGCAATTTGGGATCCTCATTTTGGTCAACCTGCTGTAGAAGCCTTTACTAGAGGAGGCGCTATCGGTCCAGTGAATATCGCTTATTGTGGTGTTTATCAGTGGTGGTATACAAATAAATTATGCACCAATGGGGATCTTTATACTGGAGATCATTTTCCATTATTTCTTTCTGTTATATCCCTAATAGCGAGTTGGTTACACCTGCAACCAAATTGGAAACCAAGTGTTTCTTGGTTCAAAAATGTTGAATCTCATCTCAATCATCATTTGTCAGGACTTTTTGGAGTAAGTTCCTTGGCTTGGACAGGACATTTAGTTCATGTCGCTATTCCCGGATCGAGGGGAGAGTACATCATATGGAATAATTTCTTAGATGTATTACCACCCCCTTTTTATGGGTCAATGGAATCTTTACGCTCAAAATCCTGATTCTAGTTGTCATTTATTTGGTACCTCTCAAGGGACGGGAAGTTTATGGCTAACCGATATTGCTCATCATCATTTAGCTATTGCATTCCTTTTTCTCGTTGCTGGTCATATGTATAGAACTAACTTCGGGATTGGGCACAGTATCAAAGATCTTTTAGAAGCACATATTCCTCCGGGGGGTCGATTAGGACGTGGGCATAAGGGTCTTTATGACACAATAAATAATTCGCTTCATTTTCAATTGGGCCTTGCTCTAGCCTCTTTAGGGGTTATTACTTCCTTAGTAGCTCAACACATGTACTCTTTACCTGCTTATGCATTCATAGCACAAGACTTTACTACTCAAGCTATATATCATTACCATAGATTTTCACTATGAGAAAATCTTCTCCTTCTTTCTTTAGGAAGAGTTGGTATGTACTCTACCCTTAATAAAGGTTCTATTTAAAAGGAATGTGCTTAGCCTTTCATACTAGGCTCTATGTGCTTGCTTCAACCAAAGTTCTATTTTTTCATTTAGCTTTTCCATTCTATTGAGGGGTCCTAAGGGCAAAAAAATTATGTTCAATCCCTGTCTGTTGACAAAAAGATTCAAACCTATCATTCTTAAACTCTCCACCGTGATCACTATGAGTGGCTGATATTTCACATCCTGATTTTCTTTGTATCTAGTGGAGAATGTTCTAAAATTCTCAATTGATTACTTTTCTTTGCTAAGAATCTAACCCATGAATCTAGAATAGTCATCTACTATTACAAATCCATATAGCTTCCCTCCTACGCTTTTAGTACTAACGGGCCTAAGTAGGTCCATATGGAGAATTTATAGTGGCCTAGAGGTGTTGATATCCTAAATTAAATGAAATGAAAACTTAACTTATTTTTCTAGTTGGTAGGAATCTCATAGATGGTCCTTAGTGAATTCTAACTTATGTATGACTCTAACTCGATCATTTTGGGTAATCTTCCTAAGAGTTTTCATGCTTGCATGGCATAGTCTCCTATGTCATAACCATGAATCAACAACAATTGTTTTTAAATATAAGGAATTGTAATATTCAACTTAGTTCAAATCAAGCATGTAAACGTTATTTATTATTTTTCCTTCTAAAATCCATTTTCCATTTAAGATAATTATGCATTTTGTAGAAAGAAACTTTATATCAAAACCCTTATCACAAAATTGGCTAATGCTAAGTAGATTATACTTAAGGCCATCTACTACTAAATAATTTTCAATAATAGAACTGTTAGAATTGCCAATTACACCTGAGTCAACCACTTTCCTAATGTTGTTGTCTTTTAGTGTTATGTTATGGTCTCCAGCATGATGAATTGCTTTAAATCACCATTCATGTGGCTCGAGCATCCACTGTCCATGTACTACATGCTCTCACAAGGTCTTTTGTGAGAGCTTCCCTATAAAGTTATTAAACATTAGTCTTAAGAACCCAAGTGAATTTGGGTCCACCTTATGCATTGATGAATGAGATGTTTACATTTAATGATGTGATGCAAGTAGTTTTGGTCACCACACTAGACGTATCCAACAGTGGATAGTGCAAGTGCGAGCTATATTACCTAACATGCCACAAGAGTAACACCTAACACTAGGAAAAGAATTCAATAATATATGTGGGTTATGATGCCTCTTTATAGGGTTAAATAATGCATGTTGTGATGTAGGTTTGCACTATGCCAGAGTAGGTGATGGGTTGTTGTTTTGAAGTGCATTTATACATTTTTTGTAGAAATTTATTTGAACTTTTTTTTATAATGGATACATCCATTTTCAATACATTCTTACCACTATCTTACTCACATACAATGGTTTCTAACTCCTTAAATACATTTTCTAATTCGACATGCTTTTCTTCAAGGATTCATGTGCCATAATTAATTCAACATGCTTCTTGTTTAATGTATCAAACTCATCAAGTAAAGGCATATGATTTCTATATAAGCTAGAATGTTCATTTTTCAAACAAGTATGCTCTTTTTGCAAAGTAATAAAGTTAGTGTTTAAATTAGCATAAATTTTCTTAAGCTTCATATATGTATTGTAATTATTTTTTTGAAACTTTAACTAACTCATTATAAGAAGGCTCGCATACCTCCTCTTGATGAGATGATAAAAAATTATCGTTAGCCATAGGACACGTGTTTGTTACCTCCTCCTCTACTTCTAGTTCTGATGATTATGACACATAGTCAACCCAAATGTCTTTTGTGTCATATTCTTCTCCTTCCTAAATTTAGCCTTTCTACATCCTTCTCCTTGACTAAATAAGTTTTTAAATTGGGGAAGTTTGTTCAGAAATGTCCTGGTTTTTTGTATTAAAAAAAATTGTGTTAGATGACGCTTTAAAATTTATATCTTTTACATATGCTCCATTATTATTGAAGAAGCCTTTGCTTTCGCTTTAAAAAGTTATTGATGGTAGGTCATCAAAGCTATGTCATCATCTTCCTCCACTACAGAACTATCACTATCTAAATTATTTGCTTTCAAAGCTAAAGTCTTCTCTTTCTTTTTATCACCTGCATCATTTAGCCTTTGACTTGCACCTTGCTCGTAGGAAATGAAAGACCCAAGCAAATTATCAATAGAATAAACATTTAGATCTTTTGATTTAATAATTATAATAATTTTAGTATCATACGCACTAGGAAGGCAACATAAAATTTTATTAACTTTTTCAGAATTCAGCTGCTCTCTACCTAATGCCTGTAGGGATGTCACTATCTATGTGAACCTAGTGTACATTTTTATATTAATTTGCTAGGTTTCATGCAAATGAGTTCATAATCATCTATTAAGATGTTTAATATATACTATTTTACTTCACTAGTTCCTTTATATGTTAGTCATAGCCTATCCTAGATTTACTTTCTAGTAGTATAGGTTGGTACACGCACATAGTTCTCAGATTTCAAAGCACAAAAAAATAGGTAAGAAGAATTTAACTGAGCAAATTCTCTATTCTCTTGACTCCATTCATTATAAGGAGTATTTGTTTTCACACCATTAATATTACGTGATGGTAAAGAATATCTTGATTAAATCATATGCCACATCCTGAAATCAATATATTATAAAAATGTTGACATGCATATTTTCCAAAAATCTAAGGGAATATTGTCAACTATAAGGTGGAAGGGTTATGTAATAATCCTAAACAATATACCTATTACCAAAATGCAATATTGGATCTATACTTGAAGATTTTAAAATATAATTTTCAGGAAACACACTGATACAAATTAAAATTTTGATAAGGATGTTAAGCCTAAGTGAACTTTTCCTTAAGCACACAAAGAGGAGGGGGGGGGGGGGGGGCACACAAGGGGGGGGGGGGGGTGAATTGGTGAATTTAAAAAACTAATTGCTTAATTCAAAACAAGACAATATTTTTGGATTTTTCAAAATGTGAAAAACAAGTAGCAATATTCACTAAGTGTGGAAGAGAATAAATTTAATAAAATATCTAAGCAATGATTTCACAATTTTAACCAAACAGTTATAACAAAATTAAATTGTAAAAAGTAAAATGCAAAAAATAGAAATTAGAATAAACACACTAGAGATTTATAGTGGTTCGGTCAAATAATGACCTATATTTACTCCCCAGATTCCTCCACTCTAAATATTGCACTATTACTATAGTGTCTCTCCTTTTGCCCCCACATCAAGGTGGAGAAGTCCTTACACAAATCACTTCCACTAAACCTAATGCAATGGAGAGCTGAAAGATTTGTCAACCTCCATGCGATGACAGCAGACCTTCAATCATTTTCTCCCTTTTTGAGAAGTCAGAGTACCTTAAACTCTTTTCTTACCCTCCTGGTGATAGCAAAGAACCACATTCTTGAGCTAAAGAATTTCTTCCTGGAGCCACAAAAAAAACCCAAACAAATAGTTGGAGGAATAAAAAAAGACACTTAACCCCTCACACTACTTTTCCATCAAACTCAACTTCTCCCTCTTCTTCCCAAAGATCTTATACACTTTCTTCTCAATGCTGCCTCTTAAGAGCACTTAACTGCCAAAGACTTGAATTAAGTCAATGAGAGAGATTAAACAAAAAACCTCACATGAAGCCCAAAAATTCAATTCTATAACTCTGATCATCCAATATGACTATGGATTATCCTATATGATTAGTTTAAAGTACTCTTATTAGTACTATACAATCAATTCAAGGAATTGAGTTGATCATCACAAATGATTCAAAGCATCATATAGTATAATTAGCTCAAATAACTTGGATTATCATTCATTATGATTGGTGATGATTTAATTATCGCCCCATACAAGAATCGGGTCATATAGTATGATTGGTCAAATCATCCTATAAAATCTAACAGATTAATTAATCCAAATTTGTCACTTAATCATAGGATTAATTTAGGCAAGATTTAAATACATTGCATAGTGCAATACCTATCATACAGTACAATGAGAACTAAAATATTTAGAATGAAGTATTCAATAACACGACAAAAGTTACCCAATGAAATCATCAAAAAATTGAGGGAAAACATATTAATCAGATATTTTTTTGTAGAATTAATTGAATTCAAATTGGAGATAGGAGTTAGGAAGTCTAAATCATGCTCTAAGAAATCCTTACGTATCTCAATAAATGATTGCAACTTCTTGGCTTTTGAATCCCTTCCTCCATTTTCTCTTTTCTTCTCCTAATATCCCTTCCTTCTCTAGCAAGATGGTTGGCATGGGGGTGGTGGAAAATGCATTAGGATATTTTATGTATAAAAACACTCATTTATGTATTGCAATAATGTGTCAACCTTCCCAGTGTTAGTGTTCTCTAATAGAATATTCCAAATCCTCTTAGAACTTCATAAAAAAGATTAAAGCATTTTGGTGGCACCACATGACACTGAAATGCTTCCTTAAATTCACTTCCAAATAAAAAGCTCAATACCATAACACTAGCCATCCAAGCACCACAATGCTCCTACAGTGATTTTGGAAACTTTGAATTTGTTGCGGATCTGTTTTCATGGTTTATGATTTTAATGATAACAAACACTCTTATTTCTCTACGACTGCCATATCTACTGATTTTTTAGGATCACACAATCGAATGCAACTCAAGCCAGCTCAAGATCAGGTAGATTTAGGTTGAGTCAAGTCTGTATTTTTTCCTTTCTTGAGTCAATTGTAAAAGTGGTTCCTGATGCTAAGTAACCTTGCACACACACACACTTGAGGGGTTTTCTGAGTTTTTCTATTTTGAGTACATCAGCCTGGACGATGTTCCTATCGACTAGGATGATTCAACTAAAAATAGAAACCCTAATTAGGGCATCCTAGTTAAGCTGTCGTTATTAAGCAAATCGTCCTGGATGATACTTGTATCGGCTAGGATGATAGGCTCAAAATAGAAAGAATCAGCTGCCATGATCAATTTAGGTATTCTTTATTTTAAATTATTGGCCCGGACGATCTTATATCGTCTTGGATGATATATCAAAATTATGCCTAAATTAATCTGGCAATTATGAAAAGAAATTAAGGCTGATTCATACGATGACATTACCGGGCCGATTGCAAAATTGACCAGGATGATGGACTGGACGATTGACATCGGCCATAAACTGTTTAGGGCGATGTTCAGGATTATTGTACTCAAATTTGAACTAATCATCCAGGATAATTTTGTATCGGCCTGGACGATGTAACCAATTTTCTTCTGATCGTCCTGATTTGTCCCGACTTATTGAGCTTATTTTGTACTTATCGGCCAGGATGATATTCCCATCATCTTGGATGATAATGTCGGTTCTTGAAATTCTATTTAAGGACCCAAATTTTCTAATCCAATAAGACCTTGAGTGCTGCTATCTTAACCTGAGAGAGCCATGGGAGAGAGAGAGAGAGAGAGAGAGAGAGAGAGAGAGAAAGAAGAGAGAGAGAGAGAGAGAGAGAGAGGAAATTGTAAGGGGAGTTTGTGAGAGGGTTCACAAAGGTTGCTCCAAGCAAGGTTCCAAGTCGTCATCTCAATTCTTCGTCCTACATCCTTGGGAGGTTCTTGGGAGGTTTACTTCAGCAAAAGGTATGGGTTCTATGCCCACTTCAGGAGGAAGCAAAAGGAGTTATTTCTCTGCCTCACCGGGGTTGGTGAAAAGGAGTCTGTTGTAAAGGCTTCTCCTCCTAGATGTGTGAGCTAAAGGAGAGACACTTAGTTAGTGCAAAACTTGGAGGGTGCCTCTGAGGAGTGGACGTAGGTCAAGGATTGACCGAACCACTATAAATCTAGTATGATCTTTCTTTGTTCTGCTTCCACGTTTATTTATTTTTGCACATTGATTTATGTGGAGATTTGGTTTTAAGATTTATAGTGCTTTACATAAAGAAATTTTTTTTGAAAATATTTTTGCACATTGATGTGTTTATTTTTCTAATTGGCAAGCATCACAGAGACGGTCCTTAAAAATGTCTAACTTGGGTATGCCTCTAACTAGGTCCTTCTAAGAAATCTTCCTAAGAGCTTCCATGCTTGCAAGGCATAGTTTTCTATATTATAGTCATGATTCATAAATAATAGTTTTAAAACAAAGAGTATCTAATTTATTAATATAAGAAAGATCAAGCATGTAAACATTATATATCCTTTTTCCTTACATTTTACCATTTAAACTAATCATGCATTTAGTATAAATAAATTTGATATCAAAACCCTTATCACAAAGCTTGTTAATAATAAAAAAAATGCATTTTAAAATATCTACTAATAATTATTTTCAAAAATAAAACTATTTGACCTTTTAATCATGCATGAGCATATCACTTGCCTAGTGTTATTATCCCCAGTATTACCTTGCCTCCTGTCATAGCCTCAAGTATAATGAATTGCTTTAAATATCTCTTCACATGTCTTGAACACCTACTATCCAGGATCTAAATGCTCTCACTAGGCCTTTTGGGAGATCAATCCTATAAAATCAACTAGTAATTAGATTTGAGAACCCAAGTGAGTTTGTGTTCCGCCTTATGATTTAATCAATGAGCAAAATACATGCTATGTTGTGATGCAAATGATTTAGGCCTCCACATAAGATGTGATCTACAATATATAATATAAAGCCTGATAATATGTTCTACCAAGCCACAAGAATAACACCTAACACTTGGGAATGGGTTCACTGACATATGTGAGTAGTTGTGCCTCTTCCTAGGTATATATGATGTATGATGTGTCTTTCTCTTTGGCTTGTGTGCTACTGTAGGTTGAGGCTTTTGTGTTAATACAAGTAGTGGTATTATTTAAAAGTTCATATACTTTTTTTTTTAAATGTTCATTTACACTCTTATAATTTCCAATTTCAAATATTAATGCATTTTAACTAGAGTACATTTTTAGTGAAACTGTCTCTAATTCTGTGGATGCTTTTTCTAGCTCAAGATGCTCAAATTGTTGAGAGAGTTGCTACTTAGCTTTGCAAGCATGTTTTATATTGTTACAGCTTGTATATTTTTATGATTCCAAATATTATTATTTGGTTATTATTTTTTCCTAACACATTTTGAAAGAATTATTTTGCTCTTGTGTGTACTAACATTTTAGGGAAATCATACTCCAAATTGTTAAAAACTTCAAATCAAATTTAGTTTAGAGTTATTCTATTTTGAAGTATGTATTTTTCATTTTATTGAGTATGAGAGAGTGTGATTTTAATTGAGTAACTGAGCACATACACACTAGGGGAGAGTTCTAAATTAATTTTTAAACTGATCATACAATACGAATTAAATTTGTACGGGATGCTCTAGTTAGTTATATTCCCCAATGATCAATGGAGCGAATGAAAAAATGTCAAAAAAAAATTTAAAGTATAGATCATATGGATAATATTTTTTATTCGTACCGATACGATCTCCTCTAGAGGGTGCGCTAATGAAGATCATATCGATTATATTTTTTGTTCATGCCGATACAATCTCCTTTAGAGTGTGCATGAATGAAGATCATATAGACGATATTTATTGTTCGTATCGATATGATATCCTCTGGAGGGTGCGCTAATGAAGATCATACAGACGATATTTTTCATTCGTACCGATACGATCTCCTTTGGTGTGTGCGTAAATGAAGATCATACGAATGATATATTTTGTTCGTACTAGTACAATATCCTCTGGAGCATGCACGAACAAAGTTCATATGGACAATATTTTTCATTTGTACCAGGATGATCTCCTCTGGAGTGCTTTCATTCATTTCATCCTACTTGTTCGTATATACGCAATTTGACATTTTTTTTGTGTGTATGGGACAAACATAGTTCGTCCAGATGAGGATCGGGTATGAGTGCATTTTGTACCAATACACAAAGGGTTCGTACGCAACAATTTTTAAACTATTTATACGTATAAAATACGATCATACGGAATGATCATGGATGGTCAAATTTGAAAAATGCAATTTTCTGGATGGTTATATAAGGTCCACTTAAGACTGTCATTTAATCTTTTTATCATTTGATCTTCGTGATTGGTAAAGAGTGATTAAAGGAGAGAGTGTGAGAGAGTGATTGAAGGAGATTCTTCCCATTGGAGTGTGAAGGGTTCACAAGGTTACTCAAGGGTAAGTATCTCTGTTTGTGATTTGTATTTTTCACTCTTTCTCTTATCCTTCTAGATTGCTCGAGTGAAGATCTTTCAAGAAGATCTGATTCTCTGCCGACACTTAGATAGTGTAAACAGCCGAAGGTTCTCTACCTATATTTGGAGAGTGTGAATAGTGAAAGGTTCTCTGCCTACACTTGGAGAGTGTAAAAGGATGAATATTCTCTGCCTATTCTTGGAGAGTGTGAACAGCGGAAGGTTCTCTGCCTATACATGGAGGGTATAAAAGGTCGAAGGTTCTCTACCTACACTTGCAGGGTGTAAAAGGATGACGGTTCATTACCGTATCGGAGATTGGTAGAAGTGAGTTTTGTAAAGGCTTCTCCACCTTACTGTGGGGTCAAATGGAGAGTCACTTTGGTATAGTGCAATACCTGAAGTGGGAGACTCAGGGAGTGGATGTATGTCGTGTTTGATAGAATCACTATAAAGTCTTGTATCTTTTTATTTTCACCGCCTTTTTATTTATTGCAAGTTTTAACTTTTTTTGTGGTTGAAAAATTTATTTTGAAAAACTTAAAATTAACTTGCTACAAATTATTTAATTGATTTCAAACTTTTTAATCTAAGAAAGGGTTCAAGTTTTTAAATTACCAATTCACCCCACCCCCCCCCCACCCCCCCTCTTGGTTAGTCTTGGGATATTAGTTTAGGTCTAACAACCTATTCAAGAATCAACGAGATAAAACAAGTCATATCATAACTTTATTTCAAAACCTTAAGTTTAAACTACTTTTTGATTAACGAGCATGGCTATTTTTTGAAACTGAAACACACCTGAAGGGTATTCGATCACTAGACCTCCTTTATTTCATAATATCTCTTTTGATTTTTAGAAAACACACATGTCTACATTTTTACAATCACTTTATTATCGCATGTGGATCTTAGTACAGAAAGGGTATACAAAATAAACTAGACTAGTTAATGACATTAGAGTAGAAACACCCTTTGCAGATTGAACTGTAGAAGAACGTGACTTAGCATAACTTAATGCTAAATATTTAAATAGTTTCTTTTGTGCACTTAAGTCAGAGGATTACATGCGGGTTTCTACTTATAAGAGTGGAAAGGACATATGGGATAGATTATGTATAACTTATGAAGGGACTAATTAAGTTAAGCAATCTAGATTAAACATCTTATTACATGACTATGAATTATTTCGCATGAAACCAAATGAATCTATTTCTGACATGTACACAAGATTCACTCATATAGTCACTTCTTTGCATGCACTAAGTATAGAATTAACAAATGCTGAAATGGTTAATAATATTCTCCATTATTTACCTACTTCTTATGATGCAAAAATAACTGATATATCAGAGTCTAAAGACTTAAATGTTTACTCTATTGATAATTTTTTTGGATCACTAATTGCGTATGATCAAGGAGCGAGTCAAAGAAAGATTAATGCAGGTGAACCACGAAGGGAGAAGAACATAGCATTAAAAGTGGAGTCGGAGAGTGATCTATCACAACCTGAGCATGAAGATGAAATCACTTTGATGACTAGACATTTTAGAAGCTTTCTAAAGAGGAAGTAAAAGAGACACAAATAATGGAACTGAGGTAAATTAATAGAAATGTCAAGATTTCTAATAATGTGATTTGCTACAAATATAGGAAACCTGGATACATTAAGTTAGATTGCCCAAAACTTAAAGCCACTCCTAACTAGGAAATTGTAGAGGAGAAACCAAATGATAAGAAGGGCAAGAAAAAATTCTAAAGAGCTTTCTAGGCAGACTCAGCTTCAAGCTCATCAAAAATTAAAAGGAAGAATAAGTCACCAACTAGTGCTTAATGGCAGATAATCTTGATCAGACAGATCAAGAAGAGGTATATGACTTAACCTATGCTAAATTATTTAAAGTTTCTAAAAGAATACATGATGCATATAGAAAGGTGAAGAAAATGCATGCTAGTCTTAACTTGGAATTGTAAGAACTTTATAGAGAACATGAAATTCTTAGGAAAGATCATGCATTAATTAATAGCAACTACATGAGCTTACTTGATGAGTTCGATAATTTGAAAAAGAATAATGAAAATTTAAAATCATCCTATGTAAAATTAGAAAAAGAATTTAAAAATTTTATGGATGAATCAAAGAGTGAAAAATATCGGTTGAAACATAATAATAATGTGTTGGAAGATATGAACACTTTTTTTCGATTGAAAATAAAAGCTTTCGAGGAAAATATGATACCCCCAAAACTTAAAGATTTTATTAATCCTAATTTGTATCCAAAATTTATACAACCTAGGAAGAATCAGAGTAGTTACAAACGATTGAGAAATCTATTTCCTGGAGTTAGATATTACACTTATTGATTAATTAGACATATCTCACACACTTGTATTTTAGATAGGAAAACTCATTTAGTGTGGAGACCTAAGATGCATAAACTTAGTATATCATACATGCATCTATTTTAAAATTGATAAAAGGTGAGCCCAAACTAGTTTAGATTCCCAGGTCTAACATTTTATGATTTTACATGCACGCTGTCCCACAAGGCCTCATGAGAGCATATGGTACATGGATAGCAGTTGCTCAAAGCACATGACTAGAGATACTGCACAATTCATATCGTTGGAAATAGGAATGGAGGCAGGGTTACAGTTGGAGATAACACCACAAAGAAGGTGGTTGGATCAGGTATGATAAGAAATATGAAAAACTTTTTTATTGAGAATGTACTACTAGTTGAAGGCTTAAAGATTAATCTTTTGAGTACTAGTCAGCTATGTGATAAAGGATAATATGTTAAATTTTTTTCCTACTAGCTGTATATTAAGCCTAAATGATAGTGATGTTTTGCATGGTATATAGATAAATAATGTTTATATGCTAGACTTGAACTATATCAAAACTCCTAATGCTTTTTGTTTGAAAACTATTTCTGATGAGTCATGGCTTTAGCATAGGAGACTTTGTCACTCTAGCATGAAAAAATCTTAGGAGGATTACCCAAAAAAATTTAGTGAGAGATATACCAAAACTAGACTTTACTAAGGATCACCTTTGTGATGCATGTCAATTAGGAAAATAGGTGAAGCCCTCTTTTTAGTTCAATAAGGATCCTAGAAGTAGTAAATCATTGAAGATTTTGCATATGGATCTTTTTGAACCAGTTGGAATTATAAGTCTATGAGGGAAGGTATATGGATTTGAGATTATGGATAATTTTTCTAGATTTACATGGGTTAAATTTTTACATTATAAGAGTGAATTATTTGAGGAGTTTAGAGATTTTTTGACTTGGATTTAGAGGAAACTAGGGTGTAAAATTTTAACAATCCATAGTGATCACGATGGAGAATTTGAAAATGAAAAATTTGAAGAAAATAAGGAAAAAGGATTTGATCACAATTTTTTGCACCTAGAACCTCTCAGCAGAATGGGGTAGTCTAAAGGAAGAACAAAATATTGATTGAAGCCGCTTGAGCCATATTGACAGAATATTCACTTCCTGAATATTTTTGGGCTGAAGCGGTTAACATAGCATGTTATGTTCTGAATAGGGTGAACATTAGATCAAACTTGAATAAAATATC
Source organism: Dendrobium catenatum (assembly GCF_001605985.2). Taxonomy (NCBI): domain Eukaryota; kingdom Viridiplantae; phylum Streptophyta; class Magnoliopsida; order Asparagales; family Orchidaceae; genus Dendrobium; species Dendrobium catenatum. The sequence goes on from NW_021318693.1 coordinate 3,784,545, forward strand.
CTATGAGTTACTCAAGGGGAGAACACTTAATTTGTCACTTTTACATGTTTTTGGATGTAAGATGTTCAAACATAATAATGGAAAATCTGCCTTAGGAAAATTTGATCCAAAATCAGATGAATGAATTTTTTTAGGATACTCTAGGGTTGGAAAATCTTATAGAGTATTCAATAAAAAAACTTTGATAATTAAAGAGACCACACATATTTTTTGAATCTCATATTTTGGAAGAGCCGAATGATGAAGAGGAAGAGATATAAATAAACTTCCAAAAGACTAAGAAAGTTAATTTGGAAGAAATTTTAGAGATAGAAAACCCTATGCCTAGAGAATTGAGATTTTCTAAAAATAACCCAAAGGAATTGACTTTAGTTTAACTTAGTGAGGGTGTTAGGACTAGGCATGGACTAAGTAAAGAAGTTAATCATTCTTCCTTTATTTGTACAATAGAACCCACAAATATAAATCAAATACTTTTGGATGAATTTTGGATTTTGGCAATACAAGAAGAATTGAATCAATTTATAAGGAATGAAGTTTGAGAATTAATTGCAAGGCCAAAGGATCAAAGTGTAGTTGGAACCAAGTGGGTATTTAAGAATAAAATGAATAACTTAGGAGTTGTTGTTAGAAATAAGGCTAGATTGGTTGTTAAGGGGTAATCAAATTGAAGGGATTAATTTTTTAGCAGACTTTTTTCCCTGTAGCTAGACTTGAAGCAATTAGGGTTTTGTTAGTCTTTGCCTGTTTTAGAGCATTTAAATTATTTCAAATGGATGTTAAAAGTGTCTTTTTAAATAGGGTAATTCAAGAGGATGTTTATGTTGAACAACCTTCAGAGTTTGAAAATTCAAAATACCCAAATCATGTTTTTAAATTGAAAAAGGCATTGTATGGTTTGAAATAGGCACTTAGAGCTTTGTATGAGAGGTTGAGCACTTTCCTTCTTAAGAGTTCTTTTTAAAAAGGAAGTGTGGAAACGACTCTTTTTTTAAAAAAATTTGGAGATCACATACTTATCATACAAATTTATGTTGATGATATCATCTTTGGATCTACTGATAAAAATCTTTGTGATGAATTTTTTAAAATAATGAGTAGTGAATTTGAAATGAGTCTAATGAGAGATTTAAGTTATTTTCTAGGCTTTAGCATTAAGCAAATTGAGGAATGAACATTTCTTAATCAGTCGAAGTATGTTAAGGACATCCTCAAAAAGTATAAAATAAATAATGCTAAACCTGTTAGTACACCTATGAGTTCCTCAATTTAATTAGATAAGGACCCAAAGGAAAAATCTATTGATCAAAAGAAATTTAGACGGATTATTAGATTTTTGCTTTACTTGAATGCTAGCAGTTCCGATATTATATTCAGTGTTTGTTTGTGTGCTAGATTTCAATCAGATCCAAAAGAATCACATTTATCTATAATGAAAAGGATTTTGAGATATCTTTTGAGAACTCAGAACATAGGAATTTGGTATCCTAAGTTTAGCTCATCATTTGAAATAATTGGATATTCAAATTTGAACTTTGTAGGTTGTAGGGTTGATAGAAAGAGTACATCTAAAACATGTCAATTTATTAGAAATTCACTAATTTCTTGGTCCAATAGAAAACAGAATTCCATAGCCCTATCTACTAGTGAAGCTGAATATACTACCTTAGGAAGTTGTGTGGCATAAGTTTTTTGGTTAAGACAATAGTTGATTGACTTAGGATTTACTATAAGCACTATTCTAATTTATTATGATAACACTAGTGTCATTTGCAATTCAAAAAATCATATTCAACATTCAAGAACCCAATATATTGGCATAAGGCATCATTTCATAAGGGATCATGTTTCCAAAGGAGAAATTGAACTGAATCATGTTACAACTAAAAATCAACTTGCAGACATTTTTACAATACCACTAGCCATTGACACTTTAAGTATATTAAGAATAAGGTTAGGTGTGATTGACCTAAATGCTTAATGAAAATTTTCTACAACCTTGATATGTGTTTTTGTGTGTGTGTTTTTCTATTTTTTATTTTAATGTATGTATTTGTGTTTATTCCTATATTTTTGTGTTTTATGTGTTTGAAATGTTTTTCACATCAGATTTCATATTTTTGATCGATCGTACAAAACTTTCTAAGTGTTCTATTCGTACTGTACAAAAATTCATTTCATATAGGACAAATTCTATAAAGTATTGATCGTTGGGTAGGTCAGTCTGCATATCATTTTTATTTTCAATATAGTTCATATGTATGATCCCCAAATCATCTGGAGATGTGTATTCATTCGTATGTACTCATGTAGATGGTTATACAGGCAGAAGCAGTTATTATTTCTGATCAAACATACGAACCTTGCGTTCGTACATACAAACACGTGGCATTCTGAGTGGGGAACGATTCAAACCGTCATAAAAATGATCTTAAATAACTTATAGTCCCGGACAAACACCTGTTCGTCTGTACAATCATTTGGTCAAAAAGTCTGTATGAAAGGGCACCTTGTTACTTGCATGATTACAAAAAGTCAATTTGTTTTGGACGCATTCATTCGTACATACAAAATTTTATTTTTTACGTACGACTTCAAGCATCGTACGGTACGAAGCCCTTTTCATATGTACGAAAGATCATTTTTTTTTAAATAGAATGCTTTAGAACTCTAATTTCATATACTTCAAAAGTCTTTCTAAACCCTCTCATCTTTCTAAATCCTACAATGGCAAGCTTTAGCAAAAGGGATAGACTTGCTAAGGAACTGACTAAGGGACCTTCCTCTAGGAATGCCAAAAAAAATTTCATGTCCAAAACAAGTGAAGACTCTTTTCCTAGGTTTGTCTCAGTAAAAATCACTCCTTCTAGAGTTATTTTGCGAGAAAATATCATATATTAAGTAATGCCACTTTTGGCCTCTACCTAATTATCATTTATGCTCACTCTGATTCACTCTTACAACAAGGAAACTTTCCACTATTTCCTTGCCAATATGACTTTTAGCTCTAATCAAATTAAGATTAGGAGTTATGTTCTGAAGAAAAGGGTTGAAATAACTAAGGAGGATATGGGAATATTTTTAAATTTGAGGATTGAAAGAATAAGAGCACACACCTTGACTTCTTCTTTTGACATTGACTGGATGACAATAAATCAAGTGATTAGAGGAATTATACAAGTATGTCATTTTCCTAAGGTGCCAACTTTGAACCAAGATGCTCGGATCATCCAGCATGTTTTTAGAACTGCTATAATTCCTAAAGCTGGTGACCGTATTAATATCACACCTTTTCTTTCCATTGTAACCTATCTTATTATGACTGGTCAACCTATAGTTGAAGCCCAACTCATCCTTAACTATATTCATAGGCTTTCTGAATTTGGCCATGTCTCCCATAAGTGAAATAAGAACATAGCGTTAGGACTCCTTGTGACATACATACTTGAGAAAAAGTATAACCTAGTCTACCCTGATCCTCATCTAGAAACTCCTACCTATTTTATTGATGCTTCATTCCGAGCAATGTTTGGGAGAGGAGGTGGACATGAAGATTCTAAGCAAGAAGGGGGAGCACCTGCACCTGCACCTGCACCTGCGCTTGCTCAAGGACCAGCCTTTCAGGATATGGTCCAGCACTTTGATCATCTTGAGAGCCACTTTGATCGACGCTTTAATCAAATTAAGACTCATTTACAGCAGCATGATTATCAATATCAGTAGGATATGGGCTGGATTCGAGGTCATATTGAATCAGACAACACTAATATGGCTATGATGAAACTTTAACCTCTTCAACCAGCCACCTCCTCCAGACCAGGGCCCCTTAAAATGATGGATGTACTTCTCTATGATTGTCTTTGCCATACTTAGTAATATGATGTGAGCATTCCAGTAGCTTCTCTATTGATGTATTAATCATTTGTTTGTGTTTTTATGTCTGATGTTTTTATTTTAGAGTTATATAGATATCAACTGTGCTTCAAATGTATTATCCTTTATTTTGATATCAATAAAACATGTCCTATTTTTATTTACTTGATTTTGTTTGTTGGTTGAAATGTTTGTTTGCCTATATGATAATCCTAACTTAATTGATCTTAAAGTGGTATAATTTGACAAGTAATACAAAAATTAACTTCATTAGAAAATCTAATTTTTCATATTTAAGTTAGCTTATAACTCGATCAAGTTAAGGATATCAATCTCATATTCTTTTTTAGGCATACAAAATTTTTAATATTATTAATGCAATCCTAATGTCTTATTATTATTTATTTCTCTTTTCAATATAATTATCTTTGTACTTAGAGAAATTTGAGCTTTTAGATTATTGATTTTGGAATGTTTAATTTAAAAAATTAAAAAATATACAAGAGTACAAAAATCAAAAGAATGTGCAATTGTTCATAACTTGAAAAGAGGCATAAAATTAGCCCAAATATAAAAAGATGCACAAAGTGTGCAGAAATATTAAAAAGATGCGCAATGTCGCCACAAGTATATGTTCTTTTCTCTATCTTTTAATCTTTAATTTAAAATCAATCTAATATTTAATTATATTTTGTATTAGAAATTGACTTACATAAATTTTCTTTTCAACACTTTTATAATAATTTTCCTTATCCAATTGTCTAGACTGATTCATTACCTTGATATATTTATCTTGTCTTTGTTATATCTTAATTTAAATGATTTGAATATTTATTTTTCTTTAATGAACATTAATCTTATTATTACAATTATAACTCCATCTCTTTCAGGATTAATTATCAAATACTTCTCATATGACTTATTACATTTTCGTAGTTCATTTTTTCTTCCCTTTTTGTTGTTGTCAAAAAGGGGGAGAAATATTATTTGACATTTGATTGTTTTGTTCGTGTGTCTTGTTTGTCTTGTTTTGTTAGTGTCATGAGTATTTTTTTTATTTTTGATCATGTTTAGGGTTTTTTTTCTCTTTTCAGTGTCATTTTGTATGGTCGTCTTTGTGTGTGAAAAACATCAAAATTAAAAATATTGATTTATTCATAATAAATGCCCCTTATATTCACATACTTCATTCAATGGGAGTTTAGGAGAAATTTAGGATTTTCAAATTTATAGAAACAATGATTATTTTTCCATCGTCAAAAAGGGGGAGATTGTTGAGAGAGTTGCTACTTAGCTTTGCATGTTTTACATTCTTACAACTTGTATATTTTTTATGATTTATAATATTATTGTTTTAATTATTTTCTCCTAACATATTTTGGAAGAATTATTTTGCTCTTGTGTGTACTGACATTTCAAGAAAATCATACTCCGGATTGTTGAAGACTTCAAATCAAATTCAGTTTAGAGTTATTGTATTTTGAAGTCTGTATTTTTTATTTTATTGAGTTTGAGATAGTGTGATTGTAATTTAATAACTGAGCACACACACACACCAAGGGAGAGTTCTAAATTCATTTTTTTAATTGATCGTACAGTATGAATTGAATTCGTATAGGACGATCTGGAGTTATATTCCCCAACGAGCAATGGAGCAAATGAAAAAATGTCAAAAAATATATTAAGTATAGATCATATGACCGATATTTTTCATTCGTACCGATACGATCTTCTTTGGAGGGTGCGCTAATGAAGATCATACGTATGATATTTTTCGTTCATACTAGTATGATCTCTTCTGGAGTGTACGCGAATGAAGATTGTATGGACGATATTTTTTAATCGTACCAGTACAATTTCCTTTAGGGGGTGCACTAATGAAGATTGTACATACGATATTTTTCATTCGTACCGGTACGATCTCCTCTGGAGTGTGCATGAAAGAAGATCGTACGGACGATATTTTTCATTCGTACTGGTATGATCTCCTCTAGAGCGTACACGAACGAAGTTTGTACGGATGATATTTTTTGTTCGTACCGAGATGATCTCCTCTGAAGTGCTTATTCCTTCTGTCATGTTGGTTCGTACATACGCATTTTGACATTTCTTCTGTTTATACGGGATGAACATAGTTCGTCCTGATGATGATCAGGTATGAATGCATTTCATACCAATGTACAAAGGGTTCGTATGCAACAGTTTTTGAACTATTCGTACGTATGAAATACGATTATACAGGACGATCGTGGGAGGTCAGTTTTAAAAAATGAAATTTTCTGGATGATTTTTTATGTATTTTCTATATAAGGTCCACTTAAGACTATAATTTAATCTTTTTGTCATTTGGTCTTCATGATTGGTAAAGAGTGATTGAGGGAGAGAGTGTGAGAGAGTGTTTGAAGAAGATTTCTTCCCATTAGAGCGTGAAGGGTTCACAAGGTCACTCAATGGTAAGTATCTCTATTTGTGATTTGTGTTTTCTTCTCTCTTTCTCTTGTCCTTTAAGATTGCTCGAGTGAAGATCTTTTAAGAAGATCTAATTTTCTGCCGACACTTGGATAGTATGAATAGCTGAAGGTTCTCTGCCTACACTTGGAGAGTGTGAACATCGGAAGGTTCTCTGCCTACACTTGGAGAGTGTAAAAGGACAAATGTTCTTTGTCTATACTTGGAGAGTATGAACAGCGAAAGATTTTCTACCTACACTTGGAGGGTGTAAAAGGATGAAGGTTCTCTGCCTACACTTGAAGGGTGTAAAAAAATGACGATTCTCTATCGCACTGGAGATTGATGGAAGAGAGTTTTGTAAAGGATTCTCCATCTTGCTGTGGGGGCAAAAGAAGAGTCACTTTGGTATAGTGCAATACCTGAAGTGGGAGACTTCAGGGAGTGGATGTAGGTCGTTTTTGACCGAACCACTATAAACTCTTGTGTATTTTTATTTATGCTGCCTTTTTATTTACTGCAAGTTTTAACTTTTTATGTGGTTGAAAATTTTATTTTGAAAAACTTTAAATTAACTTGCTACAAATCATTAAATCAGTTTCAAACTTTTTAATCCAAGAAAGGGTTCAAGTTTTTAAATTACCAATTCACCCCCCCCCCCCTCTCGGTTAGCCTTGGGATATTAGTTTAGGTCTAACAACCATTTGAAGAATCAACAAGATTCAACATAGATTTCAAGATTTATGTGACATGTTTAATTTAATATGGTTCTTTTTTAATTCATCTAGTGGAGAAGCATGCTCCTTATCTAGAGTAGAATATTCAGCTTTAGATAATCATGCTCCTTAACTAGTCATGCACACTTTTTGAAATAGAATGTGGTAATTTTGCATATTAATGCTTTGATGGTGATGCAACACTAAAGACTTGCATATTAAAACACACTACTTTTTATATTAGGTTGGATTTTATCCTTGAATGTCATGGAACTCTAGAGTATGATGCCACAGTGTTAGATATTTTCTTCATTTTTATGCATTTTTCATTGAAAATCTCCCACACTATACTAGCAAAAAAAAAATTATCTTAGTAATAATTATAAGAATATGTTTAGAGCCCAAGAAGTCAAGGGGTCTTCAATATGCTACAAAGTTAAAAGTCTGAGAAAAGGTCCCTACATTCTTCTTAATCACCCTATACTTATTGAGTTTCAAGGGCTACATGAAAGGACACATAAAAAAATGAAAAAATATTGGCAACATATTGATACCAATAACTAATAAGGAATACGTGGCATCTCCAAATTTGCCAAAGGAGGGTGAAGTCAACGATATTTTGAGTTATTTTTCATCAGGGAAGCTCAAGGATGAGCGAGTTGGTGTATGATGAGTCCTGAGAGGAGGTGGACATATAAATTGAGAGTTATCTTTGTGATGTTGGTGAGTGATATAGGAGGCTCGATATTGCCTTTCTAATGAAGGCAAGCTAAGGCGTAGGTGGGGATGGTGAGTTCCTAAGCTTGACATAAGTTATAACTAAATGATTAAGGGGTCACTAAGGTAAATACCCTCTTATAGATGAGTCTGGCAAGCTTAAAAGGTAAGAGCTTGACTAAAATGAGTGATGATTTATTTGTTTAGCAATGAACCTTTTGGTCGCCTAATGTAAGGTGAGATCTTAAAAAAATGCATGAAAGTTATGCCCTCTTTCTTGAGCAAGTTCCTCTGGTAGACATGGGTGAGTCCTTAATGGCATCTGCTCTTGAGAAGTGGATATCATTTTCATAACGTAGTTGCTACCTATGAAGATACCTAAGCAGGCAATTAGGTGTATAATAACCTAGTCCAAGAGGCAAAATATATATAGTTATAACATAGTCTAGAGATACGAGGTGATAACTTAACCTAAGTTTTTTATGTAAGGATCATAGAGTGAAAAATCAACCTATAAGAGATAAAGGATGGGGTGACAACCTAATTTAACTATATAAGATATTATGTGATGACACCATCAATATTATGATAATTACAAAGTGATAATCCAACTGATGGATGTAATAAGATTTATGAGTTGATAATCTAATAAAGATGTATGATGAGACTTATGGAATAGGAATCCAATAAAAAAGAGATAGGGTATATTGTAATAATGCATTCAAACATAGTATATGTGATAATAAAATAGTTTAAGAAAAATAATACATAGGGTGATAATTGAATTCAAATATATAATAAGGCTTATGAAATGATAACCCGACCAAGAGTATGATGAGACTTATGAGGTGATAATCCTTCCCAGTAGAGATAAAAAATAACTTATTTATGTAGTACATCATATAAATGAAGATAATCAAGATAAATCCCAATTACAAAAGCTAAGACTAAAGCCCAAGGAGTTGATAAAAAAGGCCTAATTATAAGAGCCCGACCAATCGAGATCCTAATAATGAACACATGATTTTAAATTTTTTAAATATAATTTATATTTTATTTCTCATCTAGAAGTTTGTATGGTCAACCATGAAATTGTTTTGTAGGGATGAGACATTAAAAAGGTAGGTGGAACTCCTCTTTAATGTCCACCATCCCCCTTCTATTTTTCTCTTTTTTTTTTTCAAAAGTTAGTCTTATAATATCAATAAATATGGACCGATATGCATTGTAATTTTTAGTTTTTAAATGAAATAACTTCGTGGAGGAGTTCTCTTCATTTGTTTCGTGTTCGTGGCTTTAAGTGTGTGCCTTTTTTGTTGAGATCAAGTAGTTATATTTTTTTTATGTTACTTAGACACCCTTTCATATTTTTTAACATATGTAAAGTGAAGACAAGAGTTATAGTGGAAAAAATAATTAATAAATATTAGAGTTCTCCCTTAATAGGTCTCTAACCTTACACTCCAAAAGGTTTTTCTAACAACCCATCATAGAATGCAAACGAATTATATAAAATATCACATAAATTTATCATACTAAAAAGGGTTAATTTATTAACATAGAATTACAATATTTATTATAAAGCTCTAAAATAAATCTTCAAGGGTATTTTATATCAAATATTGATAATACACTGCATACTTAAGGAAGAAGATTCATAAGAAGATATATGAAAAAAGTTATAGTGACCAATTTTGCAGTACTGAATCCATTTGTAATGACTAAAATTGAATCCAATAAGATTTGTAAGTTTTTTAAGTACCTATTAATTTTTTGTAAAATAAAAAAAAAATCTATGTTAAATTCTATTAAAAACGAGGGTTGCATTTGAGTTGGGAAAAGAAACATGTCATGTAGGAAAATCCTCCTTGTGAGCACTACGGTGTTGTAGTTAAAATGATATAGCATTGCCCTCTTTATAAATTGTTAAGCACTTGAGAGTGTTACAATGATGAAAGGATGGTACAACGACACTAAAGTCTTTGTTTAGCAGTAAAATTCCCCTTGGGAATGCTGAAAGCTTGGTTCTCTATATGCATGTATCGATTTTTTCTTTGGGAGTATTGTGGTGATTGGGAAGGTGGCACTATGGCGCTGGGTTTATAAATATTAACTTTTTCTTTGAAAATCATTTTTTCTCCCCATTTCATCTCTTAAGGTTGTTAGTTAGAGAACGAACAAAAGGAATTTTAGAGAGAGAGAGAGAGAGAGAGAGAGAGAGAGAGAGAGAGAGAGGAAGATTTAGAGGCCACAAAGCTATTTTTTTTATTGAGCTAATTGAGAAAATTGCTTGTATTGAGGTAGGTTATCATTACCTTGGGATTTTAATTTTGATGCTTGTGTGGATATTTTTGGTGTTTTAACTAATTTAAGTTTATATAAATGCTAATTTATGGAGATTTAGGATATTTCACCGGATAATTTTGGAATGTGATAGAATAGAATATTCTGACTATGTTGGCAAGAAAAATGTAAATTTTCAGCAAGTCTTTTTATTTGCACACTATTTTAAGTATTTTTATGAGTATGTTGACAATTATAAAAAATGCTATGGAACAAGAAATGCTTCAAAATGATGTTATATGTGCTCCTCATGAATGGTCTTCTGAATTATTACTATTGAATGCGTATGCAAGTTTTACCCCATACACACCACTAACTTTGTTGTACATGTGAAATTTTATATTTATTTGTATTATGTTTAATAATACTTTTACAGTTGCATATGTTGATGTTTTTCATGTTTATGTTATGACAATGTGTCAAGGAAAGAGGGAGAAAGGAGATGTAAGTGCCAACTGTTTTATGTTTTGTGCAATACAAGTTGAGTTATAAGGGCTTGTGCATATATATAATTTCTCCATCTGTGAATATGATATGATTGAACAGATATGAGATGAACAAATAGAGGTATAACTAGAAGTATAATTATAAAAAGAATTGTGCTAATATGATTAAGTGGAAGTATAAGTGGAAGTGGAGGTATAGAAGGCTTCATGAATTGTGTTAAGTAAATGTAAAATATGTCTTGATTTATTTGTTACATGTTATGTTTCATTATGTGTTTTGTTCTCAGACCATGTTCAAGTTGAAGTAATTTTTATGTTTTTACTTTTGACAAGTTTTTACTATTGACACGTGACTATGATACTAGTCATATTGTTGTAATCATGTTAATGTTAAGAGCATCACACAAATGCCATGGTACTTTAATTGTAACTTTATAACCTCCTGTTCATATAATGTTTAGATATTATATAATTTATTTTAAAAGCAAACAATGAATTATCTAGTAGATCTCATGTAGCCTATTGAGCATGAGTTACTCATTATTGTTATTTACATGTCATTTTAGGTAAGGATAAACAATTGAGTAGAAAAGGGTTGATAATGTTAAAATCCAGACTGTATGTAGTTTTTTTTTATTATTTGTATACTTTTGACAATCCAGTTAATTATATGCATGGGTTGATGTGAGAGATGTTGTAATGGATTGTTTGTACATGACTCTTTTGATGCATTGAAATGATGATGTGAATTTTTATGTTTACTATAATAGGATGTTTTTAGTTGGCTCTAGGTTTTGATTATTGAAACAATAAAATATAAATAAAAATAGTCTTCCAATTAGATCTTTAGGTCATCACAAAAAGACTCTAGAAGAAGTAGCGGGGTAAAGGGTCCAACTCACATGTAAAGCGACAAATTAGGCTAAGGGAAGCCCGACAACCCAAGCATTGCTAATGTCGTGCATTAGCTCAAATTAAGATCTTTGAGTGTTAAAATCTCATTATACTATATTTAAATGGTTTATTTCAAAGGAAAAAAAAAATCTAAATCCTTTTACTTAAGGGAGGGAATGGGAGAACTTAAATTCGGCTAATGTTGGAACTTGTGATCAACCAAATATTGCAATGTCGCGACACCTTTCAGAATGTAATCCTGATTGAATTCTTGTATTGATGCATTTCACTGGAAACACTATTTCAAGATTTTTTTCATATCAACTCAATTTTTTATAAAAGAATTGTAATATATAACTAATTGATTTATCATTATATTTATCTCAGATATTAATTAAATACATGGCTCATTTTGATGGATTAGTTAAGGATTTTGACTATGAATCAAAAGATCTTAAATTTAAATTTTATATATGTGGTAGGTATAAATTTGTATTAATTCGTTTAGATTTCCCAAAAAATAAATAAATAAATAAATAAATGATCTCACATAAACCGTCTCGAATTTTCACCCTCATGCCTGGCAAATTATTGGGTCAGGTGACCGGAGGCGGAAAATAAGTTCGGACATCCAATAAAAATTTGCCGCGTCACCTTGCGCTTTAGTTGCGCTTTTTAAGTTGCGCTTAGTTGCGCTTTGGTTGCGCTTTAGTTGAGCTTTGGTTGCGCTTTAGTTGCGCTTTTTGATTTGCGCTTTAGTTGCGCTTTACCTGCGCTTTAGTTGCGCTTTAATTGCACTAATTTTAAAATAATATTTTATTAATCGGTCTACTGACCCAATAATTTGCCTTCATGCCGGCGCGGTCAGAATATCAGAAAAACCTGACCGGTCTCCTCGTTGGGACAACTGAACAACCCTGCGTTTTCTTCGCTCTTGCGGATCTCTACCTCCCTCGAGGGGAGCCCCTCTCTGGCACTCCCCCAACCCTTCGAAAGGCCAGTTCTTTTCATAAATAAGGCTGTACTGATCTATACACTTAAGTCATCCTGAACTGCCATTTGAAATCTCTGTTATTCATCTCTAAGGTTTCTCTCTGATGCTAGAAGAGATGCAATCAAACTCTTTTTTTAACTGTTTGTTGCCAAATTGTGTCATTAGGTTAAAGATCTGATGGAAGGAAGTGGCCAAGACCATTCTGTTGGCGACTTGAGTAGCGACATGAGGAAGGATAGGGCGGCTGATCAACACAGCTCATCGTCGATGATTGGCTGCGGTGGATATCGGCTCTTCGATCGTCAACTTTCCATGCATCAAGTAATTGGGGGAGGTAAAGGTAATCCTCGATATTGTCATTCGGATTGCTTTCACAGGAATTAGCAGAAACACTTAACTGCTAGGAACTGACCGTTTTCATTTTTTTTTGTTTCTACTCTTTAGTTATTTTTGTTTCTGCTCTTCTCATCGTTGTTAGACTTGAATTTAATATGATGATCACTACGTTCTTATTGTCTGTGAAATGGAGAGTGTTGTTTTTGTTCTTATACGTTGATGGCCTTTGCGCAACCAAGGGAACGTGTACTGATTTTTGCATCCCGGGCAGCTTCTTTTCTGGTGCAGTCTGTGTCCTTTTTGGGCTTATTATTTTCTCCTTCATAGGATTTTGACAGCTCTGCTTATTGCATTTGGTATACGGGCTGTAATTTCTTTGGGGTTGTAATTTTTTCTTACAGTGAAATTAAATAGGGCTCTGCCCTCAATTTACCCAAAAAAAAAGGAAATGTTAAAAAAAAAAACGCTTAAAAGCTTATTAAATCAATGTTTGCAGGTTCATAATAAATCCATAAATTATTGGGAGTTCATTTCATGTCCTTAAATATTCTTTTCATCCAGACAACCGTAAGGTACCTGCATCTGATGTTGCTTTCAGGAAGGCCTGAACTTTAGAAGAAATACACCAATTGAAGTTTGCGTGTGAGAAAATGTAGGTATTTGCTAGATGCAGTCAATGAAATAATGTACACTTTACCGATGAAAGCAACTCTTATTCGTTAGTTTTTAGTTGGTCCTATTAATGGAAATTCTATTAATTTAATTTATGATAATAATTTTGCATCCATAAGTTGGAAAAAAAATTAAATGGCATATGGTCTAGGTCACCATATCTCTAGATTATCATATATGATAAATATTTATAGGAGGACTTATTTATTTATTATTTTCATATTCCTCATTGTTGAGGATATTATCTTATTTTACTTTCCTTCACTTTTTGCCTATATCGAAGCATACCTATGCTTATCTTGGAAAACAATCGAGAAAGATGCAGTTCTTTCAATACCTCTTCCTTCAAATATGGTATAAAAACATGAGTTCGAATCCTCCCAATCTTTCTTTAGCACTTTCTCGCTGGTCTTGTGGTCCTTAAAGTTTCAATCTGCCCTAGTTTGCTATTATACTATTATTTGATTCCAACTCTTCTGTGCTTTATTGACTTCTCTCTCTGTGAGATCCTCATCTCTTTTGTCAGCCACTAAGGCTCTTAGCCTCTATTTTTCCTATATATACACACCTTTGCAATCTTCAGTTCTCCAGCTACAACTTGTCGATGTTCTCTATTAATATTCTATGCCAATTCTCTATGTTGTTTCCTCTATTAATGCTCTCTCGCAACACTCCTTGTCGAGGCTCTCCATTGATACTTTTATCGAGATGTTCTCTATTTAAAGATTTTATTTGTGCCTTCTCTTAAACAGATCTCAGTGCTAATTTTTTCCTTCATTGCTCACAGCTCTATCTTTCATGGAGTGATCAAACTTCTCTTGTGACATTCACAACCTTTGAGAAACAAAACCATTGATTTCTTCCATCTCTATTCACCATTATTTAGAAACTCAAGTTGATATTTTTCATGTCATGTTGAGTTTGTGTGGGGGTGTTATTTATTTATATTATTGTTATAATTCTTAATTATTGTGGATGTACCGTTAATTGTAAATTTGTTCGTTATTCTCTTGCATTGCTTACATGGAGGCACACATATACCTTTACATGAAAATAATGCAATGAGCATCTAGTTATTAACAAGTTTGTCTATCTTTTAATAGTTTAGAGCATTGATGATGTACATTATATGCAAGTAAAATGTGCTGTGCGTATCTTGCAAATATTTTATGAGGAAAGGTTGCATTATATTTGGTTAAATTCATTACGAAAAATGGAGAGGGGCAATTTGATTGCTTTTGTGATAGGAAGAAAATATTGTTACAGTTGAGTTTAGTTTTTGAAAATAAAGAAGATCAATAATTATTTTATGTATTCAAGTGTAATTGGGAAATAAGAAGATGAGTGGAGAATGAGTGTGTTAATTCCTATTTTTAAGAATAAAGGTGATGTACAAGATTGTGCGAATTATAGAGGTATTAAGTTAATGTGTCATACTTTAAAACTATGGGAGCGAGTTTTGGAGCATAGGTTGCGGCGTGATACTAATGTTTCTCAAAATCAATTTGGATTCATGCCGGGTAGGTCGACTATGGAAGCCATACATTTATTAAGAGGTTTGATGGAGAAATATAGAGAAAATAAGGAGGATCTACATATGATATTTATTGATTTAGAAAAAGCATATGATAAAGTTCCAAGAGAAGTGCTATGGAGAGTTCTTGAAAAGAAAGGAGTCAATAATGCTTATATTCAAATCATTAAAGATATGTATGCAGGAGCTATTACTTGTGTTCAAACACAAGGTGGATTGACCAAGTATTTCCCTATTTCGGTTGGGTTACATCAAGGATCAGCCTTAAGCCCATATCTTTTTGCTTTAGTCATGGATGTTCTCACTAGACATTTGCAAGAGGATGTACCTTGGTGTATGCTTTTTGCTGATGATATTCTTCTTGTTGACAAGACTAGAGAGGGAGTTGAAGGTAAACTTGAATTATGGAGGTCAACTTTAGAGTCTAAAGGTTTTCGCTTGAGTAGATCTAAAACATAATATATGGAGTGTAATTTTAGTAGTAATAGACCTAGTGAGGGGATTGTGACTTTGGGCGATCAAGTCATTAATAAGAGTACACGTTTTAGATATCTTGGATCTATTGTTCAGAGTGATGGTGAAATAGATGGGGATATTATCAGCAGAATTCAAGTTGGATGGTTGAAGTGGAGGAATGCATCGGGCTTGTTATGTGATAGAAATGTACCCCTCAAACTTAAGGGAAAATTCTATAAGATGGTAGTGAGGCCTGCAATGCTTTATGGTGCTGAATGTTGGCCTTTAAAAGAGAAGCATAATACTAAGTTAAGTGTGGCAGAGATGAGGATGCTCAGGTGGATGAGTGGCTTTACCCTTAGAGATAGGATACGAAATGAGCATATACGTGAAAAGGTTGGAGTAGCTCCAGTAGAAGATAAGATTAGAGAAAGTCGCCTTAGATGGTTTGGTCACATAAAACGGCGGCCTTGTGATGACCCGGTTAGGAGAGTAGAGGTATTAGATTTGACTTATGTTAAGAAAGGTAGGGGTAGACCTAAAAAGACTTGGTTAGAAAATATTAGGAATGACCTTTCTTTATTAGATTTAAACGAGAATTTGACTTTTAATAGGACACAATGGAGAAAAAGGATTCATGTAGCCGACCCCACGTAGTGGGATAAAGGCTTGATGTTGTTGTTGTTGTTGTATTCAAGTGTAGTAACAATTATTACGTGCACACACTAGACATAGCTCTACATTCGAATAATTTGAGTAGAGATGGAAGAAATCTACTTGAGTTTATGTGTGAGTAAAGATTCAATCTCCCTATACTCACTAAGTACACACTATGTGCTCATTATCTACCAAGAACTCATCTTTGTACTCCAATATTTTTTTAGTATGCAATGAGTACACATTTTCTGCTTATTGTGTACTCAAAATAATTGGAGTACATAACAAATAAGCAATTGTGTACTTTACACCAAGCTTCCATATACGTTGTCTGCACCTAATAATTATCCCAAGTGTTTGGTTTGAAATTTGTAAGTGATCAAAGTTGTTTGTAGTAAAAATGAGAATGCCGGCATAGATCTATTTTCAAATTTGGTAGAATGTACTTGTAAATAACTGTTGTATCTCATGGAAAGGCCATTGTAGAATAATCATTAGATTAATTACGACATGTTCGAACAACTCCAACAATTGGAGAATCAACTCATGGTAATAATCATGGAAATCTTCCAATAATTACTACAAGACATTTATCTTGTTCATTCCCCTTAAAATATTAATTAGCTGCCTTTCTAATTCATCATCACTGCTATTACCCTTAATTAACTACTCGAACTTTCATCATTGCCATTGTAGCCCTTAATCAACTATTCCAACTTCTGATGATAAATTGTTTGTCCTAAAAGAAAACACCATGGGGACTCCTTTTGATAAATAAAGCATCAAACTCTTCCACCAACACTTTTTAGTGTAAATTACAAAGGCTTAACGTCCCTAGTGATTTAAGATGTTTATGTTGGACTTCTATTGAGGGAATTTGGACCTAATTATTCACATTACCTGCTTCGAATCTACAGTCTCCCCCCTCACTATTAGCAATGAAGTGAAGTGTCGACTCTTCTTTATCACCTTTATGATGGCTCCTTGTGATGGTTTTCATGCCTTCCTCAGAGATGCATCACCTGCTTCTTAGACTCGAGCGAAAGTTCATCACGCAGTTTGCCAGTGCAAAAAATTAATTAAAAAATTTCTAAGCTTTGTGGTATATGAAACAAGAACCCGACAAGTCGCTCCATTCCTTCATTAATTGCTTCCCGCACTAGATTAAGAGACCTGAAGGTTATTTTCGCCTAGGCAACAATAATTAATGGGATTTTGTGATGAACACATCTTAAAGAAACACTCTCTTGGTGGTGGTGTAAGTTGGATTTGGGGGGTGGGGCCTGGATGGGGTTTAAGTGGATCAGGGCTTATTTTTCTAATGGTTAAAGGTTTGGTTGAGAAATGGAATGAAATAGGGGGTTATTTATGTTGCTTATGGGTTGACATAGGTTCATGTATGACCTGGGTTAGATATGGAAAATTCTAGTAGGGTTTGTGGAATTGGGACACAAGTCCTAGATTCGCGTGTGAAATGTAGCTTGAAGGATATCCAGGAGTGTATGGATTGTCGATTGACTGTTTCTGTGAGTAGCACATCATCTACATAGACAAGCAAGTATTGGGAGATTGAGTCTTTGTGAAATATCAAGAATGAATGGTCTTCTTTGTTGGTGACAAATCCATATTGTAAAAGATGAGGGGAGAATGTGGAAAATTATTGTCTAGGTGATTGTTTTAAGCCATAAATAGATTTATGAAGTCTACAGACATGTGATGGGAATTGGTGGTCATGAAAGCTCGACGGTTGCTTCATGTAGACAACTTCATCAAGTTTGCTATGTAAAAAGGCATTAGAAACATCTAAGTGTAGAACCAGTCAGTGAAAGTAGGTTGCAACAATGAGGAGTCAAATAGTACGAAATTTCTCCACGGGACTAAAGGTGTCGTGATAGTCAATGCTATACTCCTATTTGAACTCCTGTGCTACTAAGAGAGTTTTGTGGCGAGCAACCGACCCATCGGGATTAAGTTTAGTCTTGTAGAGCCATTTGCAGCTTAGGACATTTTTATTCGTGGAACTGAGAACTATAGTTCATGTGCCGGCTTGAAACTCAATGGACATAGCGGACCTCCACACAACATGTTTATTGGCTTTAGCAAATAAAGAGGGAGCTAATGGGATGAGTTGACGGTGAAGATTGAAGATTTGATTGGGCTTATGATGCCCGATTCTAGAGCAAGTAATCATGTGGTGTTGTGTAGCTGGATGTGGTGGAATAATTGGAGCTGGTGGAGGGGAAATAGATTGAAGTGAGTTCGTTGGAGTAGGTTGGGATTATTACTGAGGTATAGATGGCATAGTAGGAGAAGAAGAATTGGAGCTAGAACTTGGTTAGATCGGGTGCTCTGAGTTTGAAGTAGTGAGGGAAGAAGCTACAAAGGCAGGCACTAATGTGAGAGGACAGGAGGTTGTTTGAGGCAGGGGGTTTGAAGTTAGAGATGAAATTTTAAATGGAAATTGTGATTCAAAGAAGCTAAAATGACGTGAAATGTAAACACGGTTAGTTCGGGGATCCAAACATTTGTAGCCTTTTGAGTCTATAGCATAACCCATGAAGACACAAGGTAAAGAGCGAGGCTCAAGTTTGTTGTGATGGATTGGGGATAGCTGAGGTTGCATAAACAACCGAATACATGCAAATAGTCGTAATTTGTTGGATGGTGATAGAGGAGTTTATATGGGGAGAGGTTGGAGGTATTTTTGGAGGTCAGTCGATTAATGAGATACAATGCGATTAATGATGGAACAGTACTGTTGTTTGAGTTGAAGAGCTGCAGAGAGGAGCTGTTGAACGGAACGGGAGAGGTGATAAAGCTGGTTGTGCTAGGTGGAAAATTGGGAAGATGCGCTGAAAAGGTCAGTAATGGGATCAGTGGACGGTTGGGATGGAGGAGAAGCGGGAATCTTAATTTGGTAAAGGCCATATCTCCAATTGTATATCATACAAGTAATTATGATTTGACAGAACAATATGATACCTTCAGTTCATCCGTTCAACTCCTACTCAAATAGTTTGCATCTTTTTTTTTTTTCGCTGTCATCACCTGTGTGTTAGATTGTTCAGATTGCCGTGATTTAAGTTAAATGGAAAACAATGTTAACCAGCATTGTCTTAATTGAATTATGGCCTATACGTACTGTTTGGCTACCATTAGGATTTAACTAAAGAAAGATTTAAGAAATCCATGTTTAATAAATCTTGAGAGGATTAAGACCTGAAATGAACCTATTTGGTATGACAACTGTTAATTCTTGCTAAATCCTGATAAAGTTTTTGACTATTTTTTAGGTTTATTAAGATTTATGATAGAAAGTATTGTTGATGGTGGAATTTACAAATCCTGAATTTAATAATTAAACAGGTTGTAATAAGTTCTACCAAAACAGTAGGATTAGAATTCACTAAGTCTATTTGACAGGATCTAATCTAAATCTTGCTTAAATTGATAAATCTGCCTGAAATAGGCACAACCCCTTATAGTTGCTATTTTTTGTTGGATGCATTTTCATGAATAAAATTGAAACAAACCCTTGCTCTTTTTAGTTGCTGATATCATACTATGGAAATGCTGGGGAGTTTCAATTGTGGTCATCGTTGTTGCTACTGTTGCATGGCTTATGCTTGAGAGATCAGGATTGTCATTCCTCACGATCTCGTCGGATGTGCTACTGATTTTGATCATTCTTCGATTTATTTGGGCCAACAGTGCTGGCATACTTAACACGTAAGTGCAATATTGTCATTGAATTTTGCCTAATGATTTTATGCCTTGATGTAGGGATGCATATTATTTTTTACTTATTTTCTCTCTTCTGTAATTTCTGCTGGCAGATCTCTAAGACCTTTGCCTGAACTTGTGTTGTCTGAAGAAATGGTCAATAATGCTGCTGCTTCATTTCGTGCTAAAGTTAACAACATTTTGCTGGTGGCACATGATATAGCTCATGGGAAGGACTTCAGGTCATTTTTTCAGGCATGCAACAATCATTGACTTTTTGAAATGCATGGACTAATTATGCTTGCTTACTCTGCATGACCCTAAAACAAAATTTTTTAACCATTGTCGACTTTACTACAGGTGGTGGTCTTTCTCTGGTTGCTATCTGTCATGGGAAGCTTCTTCTCATTCACCACTCTTGCATATATTGGTATGCTTCCTTTTAATCTACATTGTTCATTTTCTAAGACATTTTTTGATGAAGACATCGACAGACGCTACCGACATGTTTATCGCCGGCGAAACCGCAGATCGACGGCCACGATTCAGCGCCTCTACTTCTGATTTAGATGTCATTATGTATTTTATTATTATTGTCTTGTTTTACTGTTTTCCCATTTTACCCCTGTGGGGAGTTATGTCTTATTGTAGCCCAAGGGGCATTTGAGTACTTTTATTTCCTTATGTTTGAAGACCTATTTATAGGGGTCTCATGCTTTGTAAAAGGCTAATGAAGATTTGAATGAAATTTGTGTTTTATTTCTACTTCGTCTTGCATGAGTGCTTGAGAAGGAGGAGAGCTCAAGTGGAGCAATTCGCAAGGCCCACCAATCGTTGGAAGAGTCCTCGATTCGTGGTTAGATTTTCTTTATCTTCTCGCTCGTTTTCATATCCATCTCCCTCCCATCCTCCAAAAAACAGCCCTCCCACTTCCACTTGCCGCCGCCCATTGGACATCCACCGCCGGCCACATCCCCGGCTCCGGCCGACCACCCCGCCGGCGACCCCACCTTAACCGTCCGCCCCATCTCTACCACATACCCAAATTTGAAATTTTGAATTTTAAATTTCAAATTCTTTCCTAATTTGGAATTCCAAATTTGGAAAGTTTTCATGACGGTTTTCTAATTTTAATCCCATTTGATTTTTGGAGCTTTTAATCGCGTTATGCCACATCACCAATTCAAACGGGAATCCACCTCATCAAATTACTTCTCCTCCTCTCAGCATGCCGTCGGCCACACTTAGGGAGATTCCCCCATTAAATGCTATTTAGTGCCATGATCGTTATGGAATCAAATTGGATTTCAAAATTTCCCTCCCAATCCACTTAAAATTGAAATCCATTTTCAGTTTTAACCTTAGCAATTCCTCCCTCTCCCTATTAAGCCGTCGGCCACATTGATGGGCCCCTCTTGATTACCCATTAATTCTCCCCTTAATTGCATTTGAATTTTGAAAACCTCTTCAAATTATTCCCTCCAAAATACTTAGATCTGAAATTTATTTCAGATTTAGGGAGGATTTGAAGAGGATTATTTTCCCCAAACCCTAGCCCCTCCTTTGGATCCCGCCGCCCATCCCCTGTGAAATC
>NW_021318693.1:3807614-3835647 GCF_001605985.2 Dendrobium catenatum
CCAAACAGCCACACAAAAACCAGGAAAAAATAGCCACGGGACAAGCAGCCACTAGGGGACCGGAACAAGCAATTAAAGGGGGGAAGGAACCAGTCACGGGAAGAAGAACCAGGAGGGGAAAACTGAAGGGACTCAAAGAGGGGGAGAAAGGGGAATGAACCAAACATAAATCCTATTCATGAGTTGAAAAAGTATTCCTAAAGCCATTAATGAGCTGAATTAAGTATAGGACAGAAGCTTACTAAAATTACAACCCAAAAAATTAGGCTCATGTTTTGAACCCCCCTTTGCCTACATCAAATTCTCCTCCGGTTGAAAAAACTCATCTCCCGATGAGTTGTCTTCAAAATTTTGGAGATCCGGCATTTCAAATTGTTGAATTAGAATATCATACTTTCATTTGATGGTTTCCTTTTCTCGTTCAAATTCTTCTATAAGTGAACGCTTCTTAGACTCGTATCCCTCAGCACATAATTGCAATTGTTCTTGAATCTTGATAAGTTTGATCTGTATCGGGTCTGAAGAACTTTCTTGAGGCGAGATCCATTGACTTTTAGGAATAGATTCTTCAAGTTCATTGGGCTTACTTTCTTGACTTCTTTTCACTTAATGTTTATCCATCCTGAATTAAAATAAAGGAATACCCAACAAAAGCTTAGATTCACCGACACCACATACTCACATGACACTCAAACAACAACCAAAACTCGCACAATAACCAAGACTTACACACAACTATAAATTCACATGACACTCACATACATGACAACAAGACACACACGACAACCTGCTCGGATACCAAATTGATGCAAGAAAAAAATTAGGAAAATTCTAATTTTTGCTAGCAAAAGAAAAGACTCTATAGGATATAGAAAATACACAAAAGACAACTTAAAACAACTTTATAATATAAAAATGACGCTTACAAACGACGCTTACAAACTTTGACATAAAATCAAAACAACGCATACGAATTCCTAAAATTGCATTTCATCTGTCGCTTTGAGAAGAAGGATACAAGTGGATTCAACCTTGCGGAGAGGAGGAGGTAAGAAGCCGAGACGAAGAGAAGGCATAGCTCGCAAGCTATCCTAGAAAAAGGAGAAGGGGATATATAGCTCGCAAGCTATCAAAGAAAACCCTCAAGTTTCTTCCAAAAATTACTTTCATAAACTCTCTTTTTTTTACAAAAATACCTTATATTTATAGGAGAAAAGAGACAGCCAAACAACCACCATAACCACTAATTAACCCATTAAATCATGGGAAATAAAAGGCTAAAAGTTCAGTCCAGAACATCACCAAAACAGCCACAAAGGGGGCCTTCATTCATTCCAAAACAACTCCCAAACAGCCACACAAAAACCAGGAAAAAATAGCCACGGGACAAGCAGCCACTAGGGGACCGGAACAAGCAATTAAAGGGGGGAAGGAACCAGTCACGGGAAGAAGAACCAGGAGGGGAAAACTGAAGGGACTCAAAGAGGGGGAGAAAGGGGAATGAACCAAACATAAATCCTATTCATGAGTTGAAAAAGTATTCCTAAAGCCATTAATGAGCTGAATTAAGTATAGGACAGAAGCTTACTAAAATTACAACCCAAAAAATTAGGCTCATGTTTTGAACCCCCCTTTGCCTACATCAAATTCTCCTCCGGTTGAAAAAACTCATCTCCCGATGAGTTGTCTTCAAAATTTTGGAGATCCGGCATTTCAAATTGTTGAATTAGAATATCATACTTTCATTTGATGGTTTCCTTTTCTCGTTCAAATTCTTCTATAAGTGAACGCTTCTTAGACTCGTATCCCTCAGCACATAATTGCAATTGTTCTTGAATCTTGATAAGTTTGATCTGTATCGGGTCTGAAGAACTTTCTTGAGGCGAGATCCATTGACTTTTAGGAATAGATTCTTCAAGTTCATTGGGCTTACTTTCTTGACTTCTTTTCACTTAATGTTTATCCATCCTGAATTAAAATAAAGGAATACCCAACAAAAGCTTAGATTCACCGACACCACATACTCACATGACACTCAAACAACAACCAAAACTCGCACAATAACCAAGACTTACACACAACTATAAATTCACATGACACTCACATACATGACAACAAGACACACACGACAACCTGCTCGGATACCAAATTGATGCAAGAAAAAAATTAGGAAAATTCTAATTTTTGCTAGCAAAAGAAAAGACTCTATAGGATATAGAAAATACACAAAAGACAACTTAAAACAACTTTATAATATAAAAATGACGCTTACAAACGACGCTTACAAACTTTGACATAAAATCAAAACAACGCATACGAATTCCTAAAATTGCATTTCATCTGTCGCTTTGAGAAGAAGGATACAAGTGGATTCAACCTTGCGGAGAGGAGGAGGTAAGAAGCCGAGACGAAGAGAAGGCATAGCTCGCAAGCTATCCTAGAAAAAGGAGAAGGGGATATATAGCTCGCAAGCTATCAAAGAAAACCCTCAAGTTTCTTCCAAAAATTACTTTCATAAACTCTCTTTTTTTTACAAAAATACCTTATATTTATAGGAGAAAAGAGACAGCCAAACAACCACCATAACCACTAATTAACCCATTAAATCATGGGAAATAGAAGGCCAAAAGTTCAATCCATAACAGCACCCAAACAACCACAAAGGGGGTCTGCATTCATTCCAAAACAGCTCCCAAACAGCCACACAAAAATCATGAAAAAATAGCCACGGGACAAGCAGCCAGGGGAGGAACCGAAGGGGCAGCACAGGGAACCGGGACAACAGCTAGGGGAACCTGGACGGACAGCCAGGAAATTGGGACAAGCAGCCACTAGGGGACCGAAACAGGCAATTAAAGGGGGGAAGGAACCAGCCACAAGAAGAAGAACCAGGAGGGGAAAACCGAAGGGACTCAAAGAGGGGGAGAAAGAGGAATGAACCAAACATAAATCCTATTTATGAGCTGAAAAAGTATTCCTAAAGACATTAATGAGCTTAATTAAGTAGAGGATATATAAGCTTACTAAAATTACAAACCAAAAAATTAGGCTCATGTTTTGACCCCCCCCCCCCCTTTGCCTACATAAATGTGGGAAATTTAGAGTTTAGATTTCCTGATGCAACTAAAATTATGTAATGACAATGGATCATGCAAAAGAAATTATGGTTCGCATAATGCCACTTAAAATGGTAAAAACACCACTTTTTTAGGTCTAAAGAAAAATATATGTGAACTAAAACTCAAACAATAATGTAATGATTGAATAAATTCAAAGATATTTAAAAAAATTTGAAACACACAAAATTAACAAATAATTTAGAATTGCCACATCAATAACAATTTTAACTGTGCCAAATTTAAACAACATCAAGAACTATAATTAATTTTGGGATTTAACCCCAACAACAACAAGCCTTTTACCCATTATGCGACGTTAGCTACACGAATCCTTTTTTCTCCATTATCCTATTAAAAGTCAAATTCTCATTTAAATCTAATAAAACGTCATTTCTAAACTTTCTAACCAAGTCTTTCTAGGTCTACCTCTACTTTCCTAACATAGGCCAAATTTAATACATATACTCTCCTAACTAAGTCATCGGAAGGCCGACGTTTTATGTGACCAAACCATCTAAGTCAGCTCTCTCTAATCTTATCTGCCACTAGAGCTACTACAACCTTTTCACGTAAATATTTGTTTCACATTGTCTCTAAGAGTAAAACCACTCATCCATCTGAGCATCCTCATCTCTGCAACTCTTAACTTAATTTTATATTTTCTTTTAATGGCTAACATTTTGTGTCATAAAGCATTGTAGGTCTCACCACCATCGTATAGAATTTTCCCTTAAGTTTAAGGGATATTTTCCCATCACACAACAGGCCCACCATATTTCCCCAACTTCAACCATCAAACTTGAATTCTAATAATAATATTCCCAACAATTTCAACATAACTTTGAACAATAAGTATGAGACATCTAAAATGTGTACTCTTTTTAATGATTTGATCGACCAAATTTATAACCCCCCCCCCAAATAAATCTATCACTACTAAAATTACAGTCCATGTATTCAGTTTTGGATCTACTCAAATACGAACCTTTAGACTCTAAAGTTGACCTCCATAATTCAGGCTCTCCTTCAACTTCCTCTCTAGTCTTATCCACAAGAAGAATATCATCAGCAAAAAGCATACACTAAGGTACATTGCCCTTGCAAATGTCTAGTAAGAACATCCATGACTAAAGAAAAAAAGATATGGTTTAGATCTAATCCTTGATGTAATCCAACTTAAATAGGAAAATACTTGGTCAAACCACCTTGAACACAAATAACAGTTCTAGCATACGTATCCTCAATGACTTGAATCCAATATTTAAAAATAAAGGTGATGCAGAGAAGTGTGTAAATTATATAAAAATTAGGGATTTAACCCAAAAAAGAAATTATAAGAGAATGATGCTAGGCTAAAATTGTAGAAATAATTTAAAAAGTGGTAAAAAGCAAAAAATTGACGAAACAAAGAAAAAAAATGGTATCATTTGATGAAAATAAATAAGAGGTTTAGAGGAATTTTACTCTAATGACAAATTGTTGCAGGGTATGTAGTGAAATGGTAGAATGCCGATATAAAATAGAAAGAAATAAAAGAAAAAAAAAGTAAATTATCAAATTGTTGATATTAATCCCACAATTAACAATAAATGAACTTCTCAAATGGTCAAGATAGAAACTAGAAAACTAAATATGAAAAGTAGTTTTTTCATTGAACTTATCTTAACATCCTACTTGAAGGAAACTTGACACAACAGTTTTTAAAAATATAAACTAAAATTGCAAACTAGCCCTAAACTTGTTACAAGACAATAATCATGATAATAGTAGATAACCAAAAAAAATCTTAATTCCAAATAAATAAATAAAATCCTGCTCATCCAAACAAATTCATAAATTTAAATTTGAAAATCAAATTTCAATGAGGAGTTGGGGGGAAGAGAAGGGGAGAAGTGGTGGAGAGGGAGGGTGGCCGACCGGCGGGACTAGGGTGGCCGGCGGGTTGGGCTCCAAGGATGAAAAAATGCTCACGAAAATTCGGCTCCTTCCAACGGTTGACTATTGCTTGCGGGAGATTTGGGTAGAGAAGATGAGGGTAGCATGTAACGACCTCGAGAACTCACTAAGAGATCTCTAAAGGAACTCACAAAGAGATCCAAAGAATGGCACTCACAAAGAGAACACAAAACAAATTTTCATTCAATAATTCAATAATCTCATACAAGATACAAGGGGCCATATAAATAGGCTCCAAATAAAAGTAAATGCAAAAGTCTAAAATGCCCCTTAGGGCTACAAGAGCAACTAATACCCTCAGGGGTAAAATGGGAAAAACTAAGAAAATAAATGCATAACATATAAATTGCTAGTACAAATAAAATCAATAATAGAGGCTCTCCATCATGGCCGTCGATCTCCCTGGTCGTCTCTGATAGACGCGCCGAAATCTCCTATCGATGACCTCATCACAAATACTTATGTAAGTTCGAAAGACAATCATGCATATTATTATTTCATTTTTATATGTTTGAACTTTAAACTGAATTATTTATTATCTCAATAAACATTTAGCTAATAGATATTACAATGATTACTGGACCACACACCGGTGACACCGTTATTATGTATCATAATATTATCGGTGGATGTATAATTATGAAATGTAATATATAAAAGAATGTACATTATGTGAATTAAGTAAATTAAGGACTTATGATATGTATAAAATTTATATAAAAGTATTAAAAGGTTTGTAGTTTATTTTGATGATTTAAATTATACATGCTTCCACATTAATGATTATGATGAATATATTAAAGAATGTGTTATATTTTGTGATGATCTAGCCATAGTATTTTTTACTCATTCGATCCTAATACCATTAAAAAATTCAGGATGGGTGTAAGTGGAAAATAAGTCTACCTAGATTGTCCATTTTTATTACACCTCATGGTTGACTAAAGGAAAGTCAAAATAGGGTGAGACAACCCTCCAGATTTGTTGAAAAAAAAAAACAGAGCTATTCAGAAAATGCAGTCCAAGTGCATGCCATCAAACTGTTTTTTGTTTGATTGGACAGATATCCTAGCAGCAATTACAGAAATTAGATCAGTTTTCCAGTTCAAAGTGCTGGAAGATAGAGCCAAGTGCTTTAAGAAGCATAATCATTAGGATAGTTTTGTTAGAAAACATAGCATGCTGCCAAGTAGAGGGAAAAGAAATTAAGAAATTATACCTGAGCCGTGCCCAAGTGACACACTCTTGAAAGGTATCACATCTATCCGTATCAAGGCAGTCCACAACACGTTCAAGAAGATCCCTTGCTTGGGCATCACCTGCAGCCTTCATAGCAGCAAGATATTCACTTGGATTAGCTAAAAACTTGTTCACTTCATTGGGCGTCTTATCAAGTATGCCCTCAAACTCGGACCTAGCCCATGTCAAGCAGTGATCAATGTTGTGGGGGAACGAGTGGACCGTGCACATAGGTGCCTGCTTCTCTGGGGGGTCTCTGGATGCTCCATAATTCTCAGTAAGGTGAGGTACAACCATTTGTGTGTTACACTTAGTACCAAGTGTCCCAGATTCCAGCAATGGCTTCTGAAAATACAAACATCTTCCATCTATATACATCCTGGCAGTTACATTGTCCAAAGCATTGATAACAACATCTAAGCTCCCCCAAAAAGTATCATCAAACACATTCTCTGTCTCAGGACTTGCTCGATTTTGCAAAGCCTCGATATGAAAAGACGGATTGATTGCCGTAGCAGCTGCTGCTGCCACAGTGGATTTAGCCTGCCCAATATTCCAGTCACGGAAGAGAAACTGGCGACTGAGGTTACTCTTCTCAATGACATCATCATCTGTTATTGTTAGCTTTCCTTTTGGGCTGCAGCTAACCCCCATTAATGCTAGGTTCTTCAAGAATTCACATCCAAGAGCGCCAGACCCTATTATAAATGCATTGGCTTCTTCCAATTTCTTCTGAAGCTTGGCTCCAAATACTGAGATTTGAGCATCATATCGGGAATTCAATGGTTTTAGATCATTAGGGTCCAGAGGCTCAGGAAGGAGCGATTCCACTGAATCAAAATAAAAAAACTGTCCAGCAAGCAGGCCAAACAAACGTTAGACTAAAGGAATACCACTTTCATTAAAACATAATAGAGACGGAAGAAAATAGAAAAATCAAATAGTTATAAATAATAACCTGGAAAAGGGGATGGAACTTTCCAGAGCAAGCCTTCATAACTTCTTGCCCAACAATACCACCAAACATTGCTGCCATGGGATTCAAGACAGCTCTTGAACCACTTGCAAAATGATAGAGAAGTTTCCTATCAATCTCTTCCAACTTACAGTTACTCTTTCTCTCATTGATACTGACAGCAAAATTTGTTAGTTTCTGAGCATCTTCCTCGGATCCAGGAGCAGGGAAATGCCCAAATTCATGCCGAAAGGCATCCAATGCTTCAAATGCCAAATGTAGCAGAGGTGAGCGATCGATCTTAGAAAAATCACTTAGAAGGAAGTCGCCAGGATCTCTCAATGCATCTCTTAAAGGCTTGAATTGCAGGACTTTAGGTTGCTTCACCTGTGTTACAATACCACCTCTGTTGTATGTGCCAAACCCAGTAGTGTCTTCTTCCAGAGCAAAAGAATATGGCCTTGCATTAACAACTTTCCGTGGTTTTCCATCATTGAGCTCTATCATTCCTTGCACTTCAGAAAATATAACAAGATCACCATCCTGAAATTCCAGCCGCTCATCATCAACACATGACACAAGTGCAGGGCAATCATTACTGATAGATGCAATGATCCCTGTATGAGGTTCCTCTCCATTAACATCCACAACTGTGAACATTGGACCAAAATCGCAGAACACACTACCAAAAAGGCCTCGTATTTCAGATTTTATGAAAGCAATTGGGGGTTGGTGATTGTGGCAGTAATCATCAAACTCAATGGCTTTCTCTAAGCTAATATCAGTGAACACAACAGCCTGCACAGTATAGATTTAAAAAGGATATGTTAGAACACATTAATAGCTAATGCATAATGAATGCTCACGTAAGAAGCATGGAAATAAAAATATAAGCAGCAGCCATCAATCATGGCCACAGAGTTGAACAGATGAATAGGAACAACAAAGGAGTCGGTAAGGAAACCACACTTGAATCCTAAAAAAACAAAAATCAGCAACAAGTTCCAATTCAAAATGTGATGTAAATATTAAAAGTATTCCATCTATTTTTTAAGCAAACCAAGTCTAAGACTTGTGTAACATTGACAGCCTAAACCTAGGTATTAACAATGAGAAATGTAACATTCAGCAAAAAAATATATGATAATAACAATATACAACAACAACAACAACAAGCCTTTATCCCACTGTATGGGGTTGGCTACATGAATCATTTTTCTTCATTGTGTCATGTTAAGAGTCAAATTCTCATCTAAATCCAATAAAAAATGTCATTTCTAATATTTTCTAACTAAGTCTTTTTTAGGTCTACCTTTACCTTTCTTAACCTAAGTCAAATCTAATACATCTACTTTCCTAATCGGGTCATTGAAAGGCCGCCGTTTTATGTGACCAAACCATACAATGCCACTCTCTCTAATTTTATCTTCCACAGGAGCTACTCCAAACTTTTCACGTATATGCTCATTTTGTATCCTTTCTCTAAGAGTAAAGCCACTCATCCACCTGAGCATCCTCATCTCTACAAAACATAACTTAATATTATACTTCTCTTTTAATGGCTAACATTCTGCACCATAAATCATTGCAATCTCACAACCATCTTAATAGAATTTTCCCTTAAGTTTGAGATGGACTTTTCTATCACACAACAAGTTTGATCCATTCCTCCACTTCAACCATCCAATTTGGATTCTACTAATAATATCCCCATCTATTTCACCATCACTCTGAACAATAAACCCAAGATATCTAAAATGTGTGCTCTTATTAATGACTTGATCACCCAAAGTCACAATCCCCCGACCACTCCATGTATTCAGTTTTAGATCTACTTAAAAGAAAGCCTTTATACTCTAAGGTTGACCTCCATAATTTAAGTTTACCTTCAACTCCCTCTCTAGTCTTATCTACTAGAAGAATATCATCAGCAAAAAGCATATACCAGGGTACAACCTCTTGCAAATGTCTAGTGAAAACATTCATGACTAAAGCAAAAAGATATGGGCTTAAGGTTGATCCTTGAATGTAATCCAACTGAAATAGGAATACTTGGTCAAACCACCTTGTGTTTGAACACAAGTAACAACTACAACATACATATCTTTAATGACATGAATATAAGCATTATAAACCCCTTTCTTATCTAGAAACTCTCCATAGCACTTTTCTTGAAACTTTATCATGTGCTTTCTCTAAATTAATAAAAATCATATGTATATCCTCCTTATTCTCTCTATACTTCTCCATCAAACCTCTCAATAAATGTATAGCTTCCATAGTAAACCTACCTGGCATGAAACAAGTTTGATTTTGAAAAAATATTAATGTCACGTTGCAACCTATGCTCTATAACTCTCTCCCATAGTTTTGAAGTGTGACACATTAACTTAATTCCTCTATAATTCGTACATTATTGTGCATCACATTTATTCTTGAAAATAGGAACCAACATATTGATTTTCCCCTTCTATGGCATCTTTTTAGTTTTCAAAATAATATTCAAATCTCTAATAAAAATTTCTGCCTATGGGATGTCTAATTTATCAAAATCTCTTAAGTATAATTTATCTTAATTTAAGATTTTTGGAAAACCTATTCATGATCCAATCTATTCTTTAGACAATAACTTCATGATACAACACATTCGAAAGAACAACATTAAAAGCGCAATGTAATCTTTGTAATAAAAAAATACTTCAAAAAATTACCAATTAAAAATTTAAACAAAAGGTAAAATATGTAGTTATTAATATGAGTTTTTTTTTGTCCAAAATTCTGCCTAAGTGGAAAGTGAATAGAAAGACAGGAATATTATTTCTTGAAGAAAGAGGTGTTTTTTCGTTGGAAATGTTCAAAAAGGTTCAACTGCCTCCTTCTGAAATTCCTTCAAAATTAGTGCTCAAAATAAATCTGCTACATTTCAAATTAAGAACTCATTTCTAAAATGTTTTGCAAGCTAGGCACTTTGTTGGGCACCTATATGAATTTTTACATGCCATAATAGACCTAAATAGGCCAACCGTTTAATATATGGGCTGGCCCCTGTAAAATTTCAGCAAACCCCTTTTATTAAATGGCCAAATCAGCCAAGTTATTAATATAATAATATCCAAATTTTTTGCGGCAAGGGTCGAGCTAGTGCTAGGCTGGCCCGAGTTACAACCACAGTCACAGCATTGTTCCGATTAGGGGTGGAGCAAAAAAAATTTATTAGAGGGGACACAAATTGATAATTTCCAAATTACTCTCAAACATTTTCGGGTGATTTTTATTTTTTATTTTTGCTTTTCTATTTAATAGTTTATAGTTATGTAATATTTTGATCTTTAAAAAAATATTAATATTTATTTATAATAATTTTTCAAAATTGATAATCTATTAATTGTACTAGACATAAATCTATAATTACTTTATTTCAACTTTAATATTTAAGCATTAGTATAAAAAAATAAATTTATGTAAAGATTAGATTTAATTATAATATAAATATAAAATAGTAAGAGAAGCAACAACTACTCGATTACTTAGTTGGTAGTGTTGATTCATCTAAAGCCAGAGAGAGTTGAGTATGAATCTCAACCCCTTTGTTCTAGGTTATTGTTGTACGTTGTTACGGTTTTGTTTTGGGCTTTGTGATGGTTATGTCTGGGCTAGATTGTGGACTTTATGTTGTTTATGTATAGGCCAATTTTGTTGTGGGCTTTGCTATATGTTAAAGGGCCAGTGGGGGACCATGCCCCCATGGCCCCCACTGTAACTCCACCCCTCGTTCCAGTAAAGCTTTATAATCCAATTGCCAACTCTCCTCTTCATTTTTGCTCCACTCAATAGGAGTCATTTATAAAGAATCTCTGAATCAGAGGAGAAGCACCCACTCCTTATGAGTAAGGGTGTAAATAAGTCTAGTCGAGTCAAGTATTTGCCTAATCGAGCTAAGCTTGTTAAGCTCTTATTGAGCTCGAGCTCGACTCAAACTTGTTTACTAAGCTCGAGCTCAACTCGTTAAAAATTTTGTAGGCTCGAACTCGACTCAATTGCTTGAGCTCGTTTAGAAAGCTCGAGCTCGACTCAACTGTTGAGCTTGATTTCTTAGTTTTTTTTTAATATACAATTAATTTAAAAATATTAAATATATTATATATTGCTAATTTAAATTAATTGGTAAATATATTTTAATTCAATTGAGCGGCTCAACGAGCTTTCAAGCTGAGTCAGGCTAAGTCAAGCTTGTTTAATATATGAGCTCGAGCTCGAGCTTGAACTCATGGCTCAATAAGCTCGACTCACGAGCTCGTTAACAAGTCGAGCTTGAGCCGACTCGGCTCACTTACACCCCTAATTACAAGATTTCAAACAAAATTAGAGGAGTTAATCTCATCCACTCTTGCTAGCATGATGGATGAAAATTTTGGAGGAAAAAGATGAGGAAAAAGAAAGAGGAGACAGATAGATATATGGAAAGAAAAGATGGGTGGAATCAAATTTGTTATAGCAATATAGCCTCATAGGTGAAAATCTCTTGATGTTGATTTGTTTATAGGTCATCATATGGCATATGCTAGGAAATTTTTTTCTTTAATATTTAGTATCAGCAGGTTCACTGAAACAGTTTACACAAGTTGTAGAATACGGTGCAAGGGTGATCTGAGATTATGGATGAGAGGCAAGTTTGCATTGAGTGGTGGACCAAGCGTTTAAATTTTCATTGTCTAAAGAACAGCTAAGAGTTAAAATTCACTGCTTTCAAGTTTTCAGGGGTAACATTGTTAGAAGAGTGTCGTTTTATTTGGCAAAACACAACAACAACAACATTAAGCCTTTGTCTCACTACGGTGGGTCGGCTACATGAATCCTTTTTCGCCATTGTGTCCTGTTAAAAGTCAAATTCTCATTTAAATCTAATAAAGAAAGATAATTTCTAATATTTTCTAGCCAATTCTTTTTAGATCTATCTCTACCTTTCTTAACATAAGTCAAATCTAATACCTCAACTTTCCAAACCGGGTCATCGAAAGGCCTCTGTTTAATATGACCAAACCATCTAAGGCAACTCTCTCTAATCTTATCTTCCACTGGAGCTACTCCAACCTTTTCACTTATATGCTCATTTCATATCCTATCCCTAAGATAAAGCCATTCATCCACCTAAGCATCCTCATATCTACAACACTTAACTTAGTATTATGCTTCTCTTTTAACGGCCAATATTCGGCACCATAAAGCATTGCAGGTCTCACCACCATCTTATAAAATTTTCTCTTAAGTTTGAGGGAGATTTTTCTATCGCACAATAAGCCCGATGCATTCCTCCACTTCAACCATCCAACTTGAATTCTACTGATAACATCCCCATCTATTTCACCATCACTCTGAACAATAGATCCAATATATCTAAAATGTGTACTCTTATTAATGACTTGATCGCCCAAAGTCATAATCCCCTCACTAGGTCTATTGCTACTAAAACTGCACTCCAAATATTCAGTTTTTTATCTACTCAAGGGAAAACCTTTAGACTCTAAGGTTGACCTCCATAATTTAACTTTACCATCAACTCCCTCTCTAGTCTTATCAACGAGAAGAATATCATCACCAAAAAGCATACACCAAGGTACATCCTCTTGCAAATGTCTAGTGAGAACATCCATGACTAAAGCAAAAAGATATAAGCTTAAGGCTGATCCTTGATGTAATCCAAACTGAAATAAGAAAATACTTGGTCAAACCACCTTTTGTTTGAACACAAGTAATAGCTCCTGCATACATATCTTTATTGATTTGAATATAAGCATTATTAACTCCTTTCTTTTCAAGAACTCTCCATAGCCCTTCTCTTATAACTCCTTTCTTTTATTTGACAAAATGAAATCTTTTATTTTATTTTTTCGATTGACGTGGGCCAAAATGATTTGGTATTGTTTTATGTAGCCATAAAACCAAAACAAAAAGCCTTTTCAGATTGGACCGAAGAAAAGTGAGATTGAATTATAGATAGGCGAGTTTTGGATTATTACAGGTAATATTACTGAACGAGTCTGCTTTGTTGAAAGTGCATAGCACAAAACCATACTTGAGAAATTGAGAGTTTATAAACAACATCGTATTTGTTAACTTGACAGATAGTTTCAAGGGAATTCTTAATCTGTGCACATATAAGATAAATGAAATAACCTTTACATGTTTTTTTTTTCTTGTTTTATGAATCGCACTATAAAGCCGTGCCTATCTGAAGGGTTTCATTGATAGGAGAACAAACATGGGTATCACTCATGCAACCAAATTGCAAGCATGCAACTTATGGATGACTTTAGCATGCCCCTAGCACAAAAGAGAAAAATAAAAATCAATATTTACAATGTCCATGAAAATTTTGAAACATAAAAATCCGGTAACCAATCAGCTAACCATAAATTAAAAAGGCAGCCTTAAATAAATTAACAAAGGATCTTGTTCATACAAATTTTGTATAAAAACAAATAAACCCTACATATACCATATAATTCAGTCATAGAACCTATCTACATATATAACTATATAATTAAACATTATTTTTTTCAAAAGAGAGATAAAAATGTGAAAAAACAATCGTAGGCTCAAAGTTAGACCACTGAAGTATGTGTGAAATTGGTAGATGCAATGCAATCAACAGTGTTTATGTAGGACAAACCTGGAAATCTGAAAGTTGTTCCTTTGACAAAGCAACAGTTATGGTAGATATTATAACTGTATTATTCAGCTCTTGTAACTTCTGAACACAAGCCATAGCTCGATTCTTTCCGACGTCATCTTCAGATAAATAGAAATTGCTGGATAAATCCCAAAGCTCCACCTTGCCTTCATCATGCAACGTGATAGATTTAACGCCTGCAAGGACTAGGTTTTTTGCTGCAAGAAGAGAAAGCAAAGAGAAATAAGCAGTCCATGATGAGCAATAAAGACTAGAATGAAAAAATGGTAAGAATAATTTAGGAAAACTAATGAACAATTAAATGGGGGGCATTTACTTAACATATCATCAACAACAGAAACAACAAAATTAGCTTTGTTTAACTACAATCCTCATGTGGAATTTGAAATAAACATGACCAACGGTAGAACCAAAACGTGTTTGAAGATGCCTTCACACCCTCTAGGTTTAGGATCGTGGTATAAAAAGTGTTCAGGGAACCCAACTTGAGACATGCCTCACCATGAAGCAAGCACCAAATAAGCGCCTAACGGCTTACAATTTATTTGGCTTGAGTGAGGCTTATTTCTTTTTCAATCGTGGCGCATGCAGTGAATGCCTCAACTTGATGATAGTATATAATTTTTAGATTGAGAGTTTAAACTGATTTGAAGATAGAGAGTTAAGGTCTAAGAGGAGGGCAAGTAGCCGTGAGTGGGAGCATCGAGGGTGTTGTAGGCAAGAAAGAGTTGCATCACATGCAAGTGGGAGTTGTGTGTTAGGTGGCAATCCATTGCTGCGACAAACGAGCAAGATTCAACTTTGACATCGAGCATTAAAGGTAGATGCTGATTTTTTTCATTTCTTTTTTTTTTTCATTAGGTGCTGTATTTTTTTATTAAATTTTAATTAGTTTATTACCATTTTTTAAATTTTTTTTTAAATGTCAGTTTAGTTTTTTTTTTACTTTTTTAATTGAAACTGAAGAAGAGGACGGAGTATATATTTATCCTAATGGAATATTTGAGTTTTAACTTAGAGCTTAACTTGAATCTTGTTTAACTTAAGAATTAAAAGTATTAGATTAAGATTTAAGATTCGAGATTTATTTTCTTCTCCTTATTGTGTGATTTTATTGTTTATGATGATTAATTAAGTTAATATATTGATAGTTTAAGACATATTTATGAAATACTTTAGTTTTAGAGTTTTTATATTTTTAGTTCAAGGTTTATGCTGAGATCCACCTCAAAGCTTCAACTTTGCCTCAACAAAGCAAAATGTCTCAATTACTGATTTCATCTTTTTAAACCTTATTTGGGATAAACCATTTTGTAGTTATGAAGAAATCCTGATTCGGGCACTAAACATGATCAAAAGCTTCAAAAACAAATAGATAATCCCCATGAAATGTTAACTAATCTTCAAATATATGTGGAGGTTATCTGTATATTTTTTTAAAGTAGATAGGGTATGTGTCCGTTTCAAATACTATAAGATGGTTGAGTGTAAATACTAAATACCCGATAACACTAAAGTGATTGGCCTATATAATATTACACATCGTTGAGTACTTTTACATTCTGTAAACATTGTCACAAAATCAGCGAAGTATGTCTTCTGTTTTCCGAAAGATTGTGTAAAGCAGCAAAAAACATTTAAATTTTACAAGGGAAAATGAGTAGCAATCTAAACTTACTCCAAATCACGAGAATGCACTATAGAAAATCTCACTATCTGAACAGATTAACACAAGGCAATTTCACTAACGAGAACAGACAGAAGAAACACGTCGCATTCAAACTCCAATGACAAGTCAATATATACAGAGTTATATAGCATAAAGAATATATAGAGGTCACAAAATCAAGAGTAAATATTACACTAACAGTCCAGAACAAAACTTCAGAGCAAGATAATACTCACTACAATAGCAACTATGCAATCCATAATATAGAAGTATTATAAACATCATAAATTGCTACGAATCAGAAGTATAAGAAAAAAGCTTGTAGCATCCTGGTCATATTCCTGCTTCCTCCTACCAGGGGAGTTAAGCAGCATAAATCCAGAAAGAAATACAAACAGAAGTGTTTAAAACAAGATCCAGATCTCCTAGTTACCTATCTCGGCGCCAAGGCCTTGGAGACCAGAGACCAGAACACTGGAGGCAAAAAGCCGCCGCATGGTCTCCCTCCCGTAGACGGCGAGCTGCCGACTATGGAGATCTTCATCGATCTCCATCGAATTTTTCCCGTTGGCTACCTCGTAATCCATCAGTGGCCCGTGATTGTACCCCTCTGCCAGCGCACCCGAAGTTGACGAAATCACGTATTCCTCCGCTCTGGCCTTCTTCGACGCTTCTTCTATGACAACACCGTCTTCCTCTACATCAGCTTCACAGGCTCTCTTTCCAGTAAGCATATAGAGCTACGGAAAAACCTCAAATCAGAAACAAATACCATAACCTAAACCTAATACGATCGGCGATGAGGACGAGGATTCACCAAGAAATTTCGGTATAGACAACGGAGAACGCAAGCAAAAGGAAAAGCGAGCAAACGCTTTGTTCTTTGGCTGGACTACTTTGATTCTTTCGTAGGGTTCGCACTTTCAAGTGGACAAGCGATGCCGCAGAAAGAAAGCGTGAAGGGAGTAGAGAGAGAGATAGTACAAGATGTCGATGGCTCATCTGCGGCCCGCTTCACTGGCTAAGTCTTTATAGTTCAACTTATAAACCCAAGCCGAATGAAGGGCAAATTATTGCATAGGGAGAGATTCGTTCGGATTTCTTTCTGTCTACAGTAAAGTGCAAGTGTGTTACAGTAATCTGCGCTTTACTATAGACAGAGAGAATCCAAACGGATCTCTCCGTCAGGTGACCTGATGCAATAATTTGCCCGAATGAAGAGGGTTGCTTGTTTGACAATCCAGAATTTATTTCAGAAATGTACGATTAGTAGAGAACAAGCCATTTTTGCGCTGTCCATTTTTGCATATAATACCAATAATAAATAAATTTGGATCAATTGCATACTTAAATACACAACTCTCCTTGGCCTATTGGTTGAGAGCTTAGGCTTCCAGCTAAGAGGTTCAGGGTTCGAGTCTATGTCCAAAAAAAATTGCATACTTAAATATTAGCGCAGAATGTCACGCCTCATGTTAAAAGTTTTTTTTTCATGAATTTATATGTTAGAAATTTTAAAATCAATGCATTTTTTTCTAAATAAAGTTAGAATGACAAATTAATATGAAAATTATCATAACTTTTATAAAAATCTTTATTTTCTTAATATAAATATATAATAAAAATAAGGGGAAATCATGTAAATCAAATGAGGAGAGTCGGTTATATTTTGGGCTATAGCATAAAGGGAGATTTAGGCCATGAATTCTCTTTGAAGTTCTAAAGGAAGGACAACAATCTAATTAGGAGCTTTTGAAAGGGATTTCATAAGTTTAGAAATATTTAGCGAAGGTTTCATCAAAACTAGGTTGATGTGCCCAATTTTGACTCCTTTTAGCAAGTCTTCAAATATGTGATTAGTGGATCAATTCATTGATAACTTTTGGGGTCGAAGAGGTTTGGGAAAACAAGAGAGTGTGCTAAGATGTGATATGGAGTTTTTCATTAGGATCCAAGGAGTTCAAAAGATGGTGGAGGAGGGAGAGCCAAATTAGGTCAAAGATGCTTAAATTTTGTTCGACTAGTTGCAAGTAGCATAAGAATTTTTTTCCTTGTTTTAGGAGGGTGGGACTTCGTAGAAAGAAGCTAGAGGTTAAGAATATTGGGGAAGAAGTATAATAGTTTGAGAGTGTTGACCTCATTTTTGTATGAGGACATAGGGACCCATCCATATCTTCACCTAATCAATATGTTGGTTGACATTTCTCCAAGTGTCAATCATCTAGACTTCAATTCATGATTCAACTTAGATTCAAATTAAACCCATACTCCTGCCCATTAATCTAATGGTTGAGAAGTACCCAACTGTCAATCATCCAAAACTTCGATTCAATCACTATCTAGCTCCAAGTTCAAACCAGAATCCAGATCATAGTTCAAACCTCAATCCATCATTCAAGCCAATTCACAATATAGTTTCAATCATATCCAATCATTTACAATCATCCATTTGATTGTGAGTGATGTGGATAATTCAAATTCAAGTAATCAATTTCAAAATTTAGCTCAACTCCAGAAATCCATACCAAATTCAGGGTTAAAAGGCATATGCCCTGAAAGCCTTTTTTCAATAATTTTTTAAACATTTCAAACCTTAGTCAAATGACCCTCAAATCATGATTTATCAATTGCATATTGATTAGGCATGTCTGAGGTCACTAACCCCAACAACTAAATTGAAATCCAAATGTTGTAAGACTTTCAAATATTTATGACATATGTCACCATAGCTGTCCCCAAGTCTTTTGATCATATATAGACCCTTGACTATAATATGTTAAGTATTAAACTACATCTTGGTGGACCTACTTTGA
Organism: Dendrobium catenatum; assembly: GCF_001605985.2. Classification (NCBI taxonomy): domain Eukaryota; kingdom Viridiplantae; phylum Streptophyta; class Magnoliopsida; order Asparagales; family Orchidaceae; genus Dendrobium; species Dendrobium catenatum. The sequence goes on from NW_021318693.1 coordinate 3,826,057, forward strand.
CCCCAAGTTGACTAGGGGTTAAAATGACTAAAATGTCCCTAATGAGCAAAATTGAAACTTTCATTAAACTTCGACATGCCTCCTTCAACTTGAATCTCCATCCGACGCGGTTAGAATCGCTCGTTTTCCTAAATTTTCATATTTCAGAGTCTTGAGGTGTTTGTAAAACTTATCTCTTATAATTTCATCAATGTGATAGTATGAAGATTTTTTATTTTCTTATACTACAATCACTTCCACTAACCCATTTTTTCTTTACGACGTTCTTCATTGCAAATCATGTGGTTTTCTTTAATAATTAGAGATTCAAAGAGTCCCATTTCTCTTCTTCTTATCATAATAAATATTCCATGCAAATTGTGATCACCAAAAGCACATAACAACCTCATTAAAAATATTCAATAACATTAATAACATATTAATATATATATATATATATATAGAGAGAGAGAGATTTATGTTATAAAAACATAGAAGACATTGGCCTCCCTTAGATCGTCCCTATTTTGATGAAAAATTATTATGTGCATAGACCGAGCATAGAACGCCGTCCAAAATACGCCACGTCAGCGGTATCGTGCTGCGACACCGAGCACAAGGTAACGTGGCGCATTCTAGTTGGTCTCTGAACATTGTTCAGCATCCTCATAAAATAATTTTTCTATTTTGACTACATGCTTTCCAGCATTAATGTCTTCAAATCATCTAAATAAAATTTATTTCAGAAGTACAATAAACTCAAAGAAATAAAAAAAAGAACACCCACAAATTCTTATTTCCATAACTAGACCAACTGCAAATACAAGGATTACAACAAACAGATCACAATCTCCTCAATTCTCTTCACATCTCCCTATGAAACCAAACCCTAGAGCTAGCTAGACACCAAAGCTCTAATACCTGGCTAAATGCTAGCTACTCCTACCAAACAAAACCCAACCTCTTTATTCTCACTCAATCTTTAGCTAAGCCTCTGCCATCTCAGTACTTGCGCATGAAGCACTCATTAAGTCTGCCTTGACTATCCCTTCTACGGCGGTTAAGCTGCGCAAGTAACAAGAGTTCCTATCCCTATACTTATACGAAGACCTGGAGCTTCCACTTCCCCACACTGGCTGTGATTGCCCATCTCTTTTAAGCAGGGATCCCTCTGCTTCTTGTTTATCCATCAAAACACTAACTTCTAAAGCCTGGCCATTCTCATTAAGGTTAACCACTTCTTGGAGCTGGTGGCTTACCCTTGCCTTCTCAAACAGAGCCCCGCCCATTGCTTTAACACGCGAAGTCTGTAGTTGTAGTGGGGCTTCTACGAACACTTGAACTCTTGATACTGTTTGTTGCCCATTTTTTAGCACCGCGATTGATGTTCTCTCCTTGTTTGTCATCTCCACCTGAAAAAAAAAACAAAAAAAGATTGCTATTTTGTTAGAACTCTGATGATCGTTATGATAAAAGCATGAGAGGGTAACTATGAAGCTTTTTTTATTTGTTATTAGAGATTAATATTTTGATTTTAAACTATAATAATGTATTATTATTATTTTTGAAACGGGTCAAAGGGAGCACTTGGCGGCATAACTAATTCTTTGGCGGAATCTAGCGAGATCACCCACCAGCATTAGACCCACACTTGCTTTTGCCGCATTGAAGAAACGAGACTCTAGTAGAGGGGATTCGCTAGATTCCGCCAAGGGATTAGCTTTTTTTAATTGTTATTAGAGATTAATATTTTGATTTTAAACTATAATAATGTATTATTATTATTTTTGAAACGGGTCAAAGGGAGCACTTGGCGGCGTAACTAATCCCTTGGCAGAATCTAGCGAGGCCACCCACCGGCATTAGACCCACACTTGCTTTTGCCGCATTGAAGAGACGAGACTCTAGTAGAGGGAATTCGAACCCGGGATGGGGGCTTCCAGACCACCCTAAGCCTCGATGGGTTAATTATGTATTATTTAGAAAAATGTAAGTAAACATTTGCTTTTTAATTATGAATTTTAGTTAAAATTGTAAGTAAAAAATAGCTTTCAATTGAGAAGTAATTCGGGTTGCTCTTTGTCTTAAGAAAAGATAAATAAATTATGTCAATAAGAAAAATGTTTTTTAATTATTTTTCATCTAGGATACTTATTTGTTAGGGATAATGGATTGGGTGGGAATGTAAACCCACCGTGATAGTCAATAATTTAATTTAAAATAAGTGTGATATAAATAATAAATTATTGATAATTTAATTATTATAATGATTGGTAAGAAAATTATATATTTTGATATGATTTTTATCAAAATAATATTAGCAAATTTATATAATAATTATTCTATTAATTATATATAAGTATTTAATTATTTTAATATTTATATGAAATATTTCTCAACAAATACTTTATTATTCTTAATTTTATTTATAAATCAAAATCACATATTTTATATGATTTAAATATAATAAATATATTACAATCAAAATCAATATATCATTCAATTCATTTTCTTAAGAGGAAAATTGCATCAATATATTTTATAAAAATATGTTATAATGAACTTAAAAATTTATTTAAATGATATTAAAATTAATAAATATATATAATATTCTAAATTATATTAATTTAAATTTAATTTGAATTTTCTTAAAATCATATCTCAAAATTTCTCCTTTTTTATTTGTTAAGAGCTATCTTTCACCGTCTTCGTACCTGTGAGACCGCACCCCTGTTCTGCACCTCCACCTGGCTCCTAAACTTCACCTTCTGCCTCACCGTCGTCGTCATATTCCCTTCCGACGAACTCACCCACCCGGAAAATCTCACCAACCCCTCCGCATTGATCTCCGATCCTCCATCGGAATTTCTCCACTCCGCATGCCGATTCACCTTCAACGGCGGCGCTTTCATCTCTACCACCCCCGCCGACACCATATCCGACCACTCATCCACCCACAAATGAAGATTTCCCGCCAACAACCAATACGGCTGGCTATCTCTCACTCCAAGCCCTATCTCATGCGGCTGCCCATCCAACAAATACGACAGAAAAGGCGTCACGTCTAAATCATATGTCGGTAGATTGAAAGCCCCAATTGCCGCAACCGGTGACCAGAAATAGGGGTTTATTGAGCCCGGGTAGATGACGGGGAAAGGAATGTGTCCGCCGGCGAATTGGCCATCGACGGTAGCGTAGATTTGACGGAATCCGCCGTTGGCGAAAGAACCACCGCCGTCGTAGGCGGAACGAAGGGGATTGGCGTACCAGGATTCGTCGTGGGCGTGGTAGGAAGCGAAGATTTCAAGAACGGCACGCTGGGTGTTGCGAGGGATGGCGACGGCGGCGGCGGGGATGTCGGTGTCGTTCTCGACGCGGAACCAGAAGCCGGCGCCGCATTCGCCGTTGTCTTGGGAGACGGGGAGGATGATATCGGCGGGGCGGCGGTAGAGGTCCTTCGCGGTGGGGTGAACCACGTACCTATGGGTTCGAGGTAAGTAAATCAAATTGCCGGCAATAAAACACAAAAAAAAAAAAATCATTTGCGACTCAGATTATCTATTTTTTTAAAAAATAAAGAATATTAAGTTATAAATTTAACATAAACGAGATTTGAATCTAAAGTTTTGACAAAAAAATTTTAAAGAAAATTTTAAAATAAGTAAAATTCATATATAATATATATTATATTCCTTTTGAAATAGATTTTAAAGTTTTAAAAGTCATCATAACTAAATTTTTTAAAAGAGAAAAATGATTAATGGTCTGTTTATTATTTAAAAAATTTTCCCCACATACCCAAAGCGCTCGCCGGAGAGGGGACCGCGGTAGAAGTGAAGCGTAACGTTAGCTGCGAAAACGCCTGGAAGGGTGGCGTTGGAGTTCTCGAGCATCATAGACACGATACCAGTGGTGGTGATGCCGCTGCTGCCGCATAAGCGGCGGAACAAGGCGGTGTAGCGGGTGACGTCCTTCTGCACCGTCCAGAACGTGCCGGGAGCCATTGGGACAGGCGTGGCGGTACGGAGGAGCTCAGCTCCATCGAGCCATACGGCGGCGATGCGATCCTTTTGAACGTCGGAGGCTGAGATTGAGAGCTCGAGAACGACACGGGGCCAAGGGAAGGGGCATTCCGGCGGGTGGGTATAGTTCGAGACGGCCGGCGGCTCGCCGGCTGTGTTGGCAAAGACGTGGTGGAGAACGAGGACGGAGCACTTGGGTGGCGTCTTCGTTGTCAGCGCCGGCGGGAGGGTAGGGTCCAGGTGCTCAAGTGTGACATTGGCAGCCGGGATTCGGAGCAGAGATGATGCCGTCGAAGCGAAGGTAACCGTGAATATCAGTAGAATTAGTAGATTCCGCATTGCTTAAAACTTATTTGGTTGATAAAAGTCGCGCTTTGATGATATATGGTGATGAATTTCGTATAAATAAGAAGAGGCGATCAAGAGAGAGGCGGGGAAGGTGTTTAACTTGAGAAATATTTTTATTTGAAAGGAATTGGGAGTAAATTTGTACGGCGATAAGTTAAATTAGGCGACAAGGAGGGGATTGGGCAGCTTCGCGGTGGTTTCCTTTCTCTTTTGTTGGTGCTTAGGGTTGCGTAGTACTCACTTCAATAATGGAGATGAGGTATCCGAGTGAAATACTGAAAGCTAAGGATTTCTCATTTCTCTTTTTATGTACAGTACTCTTTTTAGCTGCAGTTGGCTTCTGTAACTGCTGAAGTTCGGCCCTCTTGCTAGACAAATTATTGCATCCGGTCACCTGACAGAGAGATCCGCTCTATCTATAGTAAAAACACAGCTACTGTAGCATATTTGTGCTTTACATTCGCTTTACTGTAGACAGCCCTCTTGCTAAAGTATAAGTATAGAACTGGTCTATTTGATGAGAACATTTAAAATGGAGCATTTTTTAAGGGCTAAATAATTTGAAAAATGACCCAAGAACTTCTAAATGTATCAATTTCACTCACAATGTATGACCTGATCGCTTCGGGCTCCAGTGAACTTGAAAATTGCTATTGTTGAAATTCGATAGTTGCCTGAAGGCTTTTCTCGTTGTTGTGGCCGTGGGCAAATTATTACGTCTAGTCACCAGACCTAGAAATAGGTCCGAATATACTATAAAAATTTGACGCGTGGAATGTACACGTGTCCGTGGAATTTTAAATCAAGCGTGCCTAAAGCGCAGGTAAAGCGCAGTCAAAGCGCACCCAAAGCGCAGTCAAAGGGCACAATCAAAATGCGGTCCGCATGACAACTTTTTTTAGTGGATGTCAGGACCTATTTTCTAGGTCCGGTGACCGGACGTAATAATTTGTCGTGACGATGTGGGCTCGGAAGGGTCTCATGATTCACTTGAATCGAGGAAATAAATCTTTCCATCGATAGAAAAGTAATTAAGGCTTCGTTTTGGACGGCTTTCTTCATGCTTCTTAAAGCTGCTTTCTAGTTCAAAATTTTTAATTTTTAAACTAGAAAACCGCTTTAAGAAGCAGGAAGAAAGCAGTCCCAAACGAAGCCTAAGTATTACATGCTATGATAGAGGTTTCACCCTTGTGAAGAATTTATATCTTATTTTGAATGTTTTTTATGAGGGCAAGTTCCTATGATTAATTAAGTCTTTTGTTGATAGAAAAATATCAGTTTCAGCCACTCATAAGGCTCTCATTAGATTCACACTGAGATGGCTTTTCTTTTAATTTGATCTATTGTGATATTTTAACAGCTATTGTCACTCTTTGGCTTAGGCAGAGTGGGGGTGATGATAATAGACTCAATTACGATAACATGATTTAATAATCTTGTTAGTATGTGTGAAATTTGATTGTATTGATTAATTTGGTTGTACTATTACCTCGGACCTCAGTTCAATTTGTGATATTTACTGGGGGGGTGAAAATATTTTTTTCCAAACAATGTTCCGACGTTGTGTACCCCAACGCCCCGACGTTGTGTATCAGAGTTCCCTAGCATTATGTTTCCTAGCACCCCGGTGCTACAAAGTTTGCTAGGAGGAACGACAAAGAGTTTAGTGATGAAACACTTTAAATTCGGCATCACGGTGCTGTTAGATGGACCGATGATAGATGTTTGAGCGCCGCAACGCTGCAAATTAGCGTCGTAGCTTTTTGAGGTAGGTTGGACAGTTTTCTTTCTCGTTGTCTTAAGGGTAACATCCCTTGGTATTATTTACTTGACATTCGTTTTTGCTTTGTGTGTGAGAACTATTAGATTAGCACAACTTTACATTAACCTGTACCTATTATAATTACTGTTTTACCTGTTTTTGCCTATTTAAAGAATACTGTACACACATTTACTTTTGAATAATATTTCCCTATTTTTCCTCCCTTCTTCTCCGGCTCGCCTTCTCTCTGCTTCGAGTCTTGTTTCTTTCATGGTATCAAGAGCCACAAGATGGGGGATCAAGATTAAGCCGCTTCTCTCCCTCCCTCCTCCACCGCCCTCGCCGGCACTCACACCCCAGAGCCATTCATTCCGGTTTCTTTGAAATTTCTCATCACAAACATCAAGAATCTTCTACCCCATCCTCTCACCACCGACAATTACGCCATATGGCGAACTCAAATCCTCCAACAATTCACAGCTACCGGTTATGCTGGACATCTCACCGGCGATGTCCATCAACCTACCGTTGACAACCAGCCCGCCTACACAGCTTGGAAACTCGTCGATAGCACGTTGATTTCGGCTCTGTTCTCCACAATATCACCGTCCATCCTACCGTACGTCATCACCGCCTCCTCGGCCTCAGACGTATGGGCAATTCTTGAACGCCGGTTATAATCCTCGTGTCGTTCTCGAGTTCTTAAACTCAAGAACGATTTAAGAGTGAAGAGAAGCAAGGCGAGAGCGAGAGAGAAGAGAGATCCGTACAAAATTCTCTCAACTTTTATAGTGAATTTCTTGGTGTGGTGCGACTCTCCATTTTTTTTTTCTTCCCGATTTCAGGTATTTCCATGTTAAATCCTGGCATCCTCTTATTTTCGTTGCTTTCTATTTTTATTTTGTGTTTGTTGCATGATTTTCTTTCGCATCCTCTAATAGAACTCACCTAGTTCTTAGCCTACAACAAACCGAATTCCTGCTTTCTTCCTCCGGCACCTCTCAAACTCCTCTCTGCAGTTGCTTCCTCAAAGCCCATCACCAAACAACTATCTACTATAACAAACTCCCCAGCTTACCACCCGACCTCATTAAATCACAACTCTACACCCAAACAAAAAACACCCCAACTCCAACAGTCAACTCTCTTCCAATATTATTATTCCTATAAAAAAATTAAAACAAGTGAAAAAAATTTGTGTTTCCAAAATCTTGGCCACCACTTCATTTGTAAAGGTATAAATTTAAAAAACTTAAAGATGCACAAGAAGACCCATGCACCCCTTTTGTGGGGTGGCGAGATAGAAAAGTCCTGGCCGTGGTGTCCTACGACACCACATATGCACCCCTTTAGTGGAGTGGTGAGCAGGCCTAGAATCTCTTTAGATTGCCTCCTATATGGGGGTCGTGGGAGACGTCGGGAAGCTATCAAAATTTTGATTGAATCAAAGCTTGAACACAATAATTTTGAGAGAATTACATGAATTGAATAATTTTGGGAGAATTCTTGAACCTGAATTGAATCTTAAAACAAATAAAAAATTATTAAATATTAAAATGAAAAATAAAAAAAATGAGAAAAAATAAAATGTAACCATCTCTCTCTATACATATATATTGTAAATCTGATAGGGGTTGTGGGTAAATATAAATTTGAATTATAACAAATTAACAATGAATGCTTAAGGTTCTCTCTCCACTAAATTTGAATTAGATTTTATTTAATATAAATGAGTAAACTCCTCTTAATATACGTAAGTATATGCGTCCAATGTCCAAATTAAGTAATACATTGATAGAGTAGAGTGTCGAATCTACGAGGAAGTACGCTTTTTTTAGTAATCAACAACTACTGTTTATTCTAATTACAATAATTATCATACTCAATAAAAATAGATGATGTTAAATTACTTAAATAAAATTAGATAAAGATAATGAATACACTATATGGATATAATATTTTTGAGTGATGAATATAAATAAGATATTTTTCTTAATGATACTCTTTTAATTGTGATGTTATTTAGAGCATATACATTCGTAGAACTTTGTCGAGCTTGTAGGAACAAATGATGTACATTGACTTCCTACAGTTATATAATCTCCTTAATAATTTAATATACTTCATACCATATGCCTATTTATGACACATACTAATTCAATATTCCTTATCATGTATGTTTTCCTCCGTGGAGGCTCCACATTACACCTAATTTTAATTTCACATATGGTCACTATGTGCATTAAATTAAAATATGATAATATTGAAAACATCATTTTAATCATTTAAGGAATAAGAGAATTCATTAATACTACATATGATATTTATATCATCAATCCAAAATAAAAGAGTTTAGCCAGACATGGGGTGGAATTGAAGCAAACTCATTTTCATTAATAATATAATAGAAAGAAAATAGAAGAGATAGATATCACCATAATGATTCAATGGATCTCTTCTACATTCCTCTTTACTTACAAATTTACTTTCACAAATACAAGCCAAACACTCTAATGATGGTATCAAATACTTTTCTAAATTTCTTTAGTTGTCACCTTAAGAGAAATTCAAAGAAGCACTCTGAATTATATTGAAATTATCTAAGTGATTGAACTCTCTTACAAACATAATGTATTGACTATTTATAGGAAAACATGAAGTAGACATCTGGTTCTGCGGCGCTTGAAAGATCGGAGCCACTACGCCCAACAAATGAACTAATGCTGTGGCACCACTGATATGGTTCCACCACGGCACTTGTTGGCGTGGATCAGCTACTTGGTGAACAATCGCGTCCTTTCGCTGATAGGTCGTGCCTTCGGGAAGTTACAATTGGTACGCTGCGGCGATGCCGACTTTCAAACGAAGAAAATTGATAAAAAAAATTATACAAAAACTAGAATATAATAAAAATACTAGATCATAGGTTTAAAAATGAACCACATTATATTAAAAAGAGGAAAAAAAAAAATAACAATATTATAACTTACATTCATTAAATTGTTGTGCTTTAATTTTAAAAATAAGTTATATATTTATTATAAATTTTTTGAAAGAAAGATAAAATTTAAATTAGAATTAAAGGATTTTATTATGGAATAAATAAAAATAAAAAAATCTATAAAGGCAAAATCCTAAAAATTCTAATTGGTAAATCAAAAAAATTCCATAAATTAAATCTCATTAAGATTATTAAAAACATATTCAAAGCCCAAAAAAAAAAATTGATATTCCAAAAAAACTAATTAAATTATTACTCCATAAAATTAAAGATAAAAAAGAAAATGTTAAATGAATATATTAAAAGATAAATTGTTGTAATTTAAAGCGCCATAAGTCTTTGTTGACGCACTGCAGTTATAGTCAGTGTCAAAAAAGTGTTAAACTTTACAGGCCATTTTCGTCGTCCAAGCACCGCAATTGTCACGAACTTTCTTAAGGCCTCGGGCGACTTTAAATTGGCCTTTTCGCCACCAAGCG
>NW_021318693.1:3835747-3846329 GCF_001605985.2 Dendrobium catenatum
TTTTATTTTATCCAGTGAACGTACGCTCCTCTACGTTCGGATCTAGGCAAAAAAAGCGCAATACCGAGTACCGAGTTTTTTAAAAAAACTCGGTATTGCACTGTTTTGGTCTAAAACCGAACGTAGAGGAGCGTACGTTCACTGGATGTAATAAAAGTTCGTGGGTTGACTCCTATAAGTGCTAAGTTTTAAGTCTTATACCAGACTATCCAATTATTTTATTTCAAGATGAACCAATTTAGTTATATTTTGCACTCGATCAATGTCTCCCTCTACATAAGATTTCAGTCTATGGTCATTCACTTTAAAATTATTTATACTTTTTTTATCCTTAATTTCCACAGCTTCATAATGAAATATTTTTACCGCAGTGAATGGTCCAGACCATCTTGATTTTAATTTTTCAGAAAAAAATTTAAGTATGGAATTAAATAGTAAAACTTCATGTACATGAGTGAATTCTTTCCTAAGAAGTTTTTTTTCATGCCATTTCTTAACTTTTTTTTTTATAAATCCTTGCATTTTCATAAGCTTGATTTCTATTTTTTTCTTATTCACTCAACTGCATCAATCTTTTTTTTTCTTTTTTCTTTTGTCATTTTAAAATTATAATTCAATTCTTTGATTGTCCATAATGTTTTATGTTCTAATTCTACAGGAAGGTGACAAGCTTTTTCATAAATTGATTTATAGGGAGTTATGTCAATTGAAGTCTTATAAGCAGTTCTATAAGCTTATAATGCATCATCTAACTTAATTGCCCAATCTTTTTTATTTGAATTGACCTTTTTTTTCTAAAATTCATTTAATTTTCATATTATTAATCTTAAACTGACCACTACTTTGAGAATGATAAGTAATTGTTACTCTATGATAAACTCCATATTTATTTAAGATTATTTCTTTTTTTTTATTACAGAAATGACTTTCTTCATTATTGATTAAAACTCTTGGCATTCCAAATCTTTAGAAAATAATTTTTTTTTTTTAAATTTGATCACAATTTGAGGATCAATTTTAGAAGTGATTTTGGCCTAAAACTATAATTCAACATCAAATTTTTGATAGAAATGATTTTGGCCTAAAACTATAATTCAACATCAAAGTTTTGATCACAATTTTCTGTTGTACAATTACGTTATGCAAAATTCAAAGTTTTGCTAGCATAAAAAATGACATGAAATTTCTTATCTTGATTTTGGCCTAGAACATCACCTACGACAATAGCACTAGCATCACATATTACTATAATAGATATGGACCAATTAGAAGCAAAAATCATTGGAACAATAATTAAATGTTGTTTTAATGCATTAAAAGCTTCAAGATAAGTATAATTAAATGTAAAAGAAACATCATTCTCTAATAGTTGACATAAGGGTTTACAAATAATAGAGAAGTTTTTAATAAATCTTCTATAAAATTCTACATGATCTAAAAAAACTTCTAATGCCTTTAATTGAATTAGAAGGGGGTAATTTTTCTATGACATGAATCCATGCAATATCTACTTCCAATCCCTTCTTAGAAACTTTATGCTCTAAGACAATACATCAGTTACCATAAATTGACACTTTTCTCAGTTTAACGCTAGAGTTGTTTCTACATATCTTTTCAAAATAACAATCAAATGCTTAAAACAAGAATCAAATGTAGCATCAAATACTGAGAAATCATCCATGAAAATTTTAATTCCTTGCTCAATTAAGTTTGAAAAAATAGACATCATGCATTTTTGAAAAGTAGCAGGAGCATTGAATAGACCAAAAGACATTCTCCTAAAAGCAAAGATTCCATAAGGACTAGTGCAAGTAGTTTTTTATTGGTCTTTAGGTACAATAGGAATTTTATGATATCCTGAGTATCCATCTAGAAAAAAATAAAATGAATGACTTGCCAACCTATCTAGCATTTGATCGAGAAAAGACAAAGGAAAATTTTCTTTTCTAATGGCTTTATTTAATTTCCTATAAGCTATGCAAATCCTCCATTTTAAATAGTTATAGTGGGTACAAGATCATTGTGTTCATTGGTTATAACAATTAATCATTCTTTTTAGGAACACAATGAATACGACTAACCTAAGAACTACCTGAAATAAGATAAATAATCCCAGCATCCATCCATTTAAAAATATATTTTTTAGCATCATTTTTTCATAGTTTAGGGTTAAAGTCTTCTTTAAGGACCAACTTTTGATATTGAATTAACTTCCATTAAGATTCTATGCATACAAATTGAAGGACTAATTCCCTTAATGTCAGCAATCGTTCACACAAAAGCACCTTTTAAATTAATCAACATCTTAATCAACTTATTTTCTTGATGTAATTTTAATTTTGCAGAAACAATTGCATGGAGAGTGGAGTTATTTCCTAAAATAGTATACTTAAGATGACAAGGCACATTAGGGGCTTTCTCACTACATGATTTTAATGAATTATCAAAAGTGTATGTTGCCAAATTTTTATTGGTTAGGTTTTATTTCTTATGACAAATTCTCTTGACATTTTTGTATTTTCTTCAACTTCTTCCTCTTTTGAAAATTCCCCTTTTAACAACTCTTCCTTAAGATCCTCTATTATCATATCTTCAAAATCCACCCTAAAACATTCTTTTTTTTTTTTTTTTAATTTTTATTTATTTTTTTTTACCCTAAAACATTCTTTATTCTTCTCTTGATGGAATTTTACAGTTTTAAGAACGTCAATTTTTTATTTCATGATCTTGAACCCTTATAGTTAATTCACCTTTTTTTACATCAATCATTGCTTTTCGAGTGGCTAAAAATGGTCTTCCTAAAATGAGACTTATTTCTTTATCTTCTTCTATACCTAGAACAATAAAATCAATAAAAACAATTTTAACAACTTTAATTAACACATATTCTATCACTCCTCTAGGGTAAGCAAAAGATTTATCAGCTAACTGAAGAGTAACAAAAGTAGGTTGAACATCTCAAATATCTAGTATTTTAAAAATAAATAGTGGCATGAGGTTAATACTTGATCCCAAATCACATAATGTGACGCCCCAGGCATCCATAGTGAAAGGATTCGTCTGACATTCTGATCGAACTCCATTCCAGTTGCCTTGCTCGGACCTGAAATTATCAACCACATATAATGAGCTTAAATAGCCCAGCAGGTCACCAAAGCCTACAACTGAAATCAAAGCACGGTACTGCTATCAATATGCATGTCAGTCAATCAAATCCATAACAGTCAATGGTCAATGAGTCTATGCAGCGGAAATCAAATCAGTAGTCAATGCAGTACGGAAATCAATAGTCGATGAAATCAATAGTCGATGCAGCGATAGAAGAACCGATAAATCAAACTCAATCAATCAGTACGTCAAATCTCAGAAGAATCCGTCGATCAGTCAAATCAATCGTATCGAATCAATCGATTAAATCAAGTCAATGAAATCGATTAGAAAAGCAGTACAATAAAGCTCAATCTATACAAGCAATGAATCAAATGCAGCAGGCTAATATGGTGCAGAAGCAATAGTATCAATGAGTCTATGCAATACTATCAATAAATCTATAATATCCATGTCCATAGCAATGCATCTATACAATATCTATATCCATCCATGTCCATATCAATGCTCAATAGTTTCAATGCTCAGCGATCAATCAATGAAATCGATGAAATCGTACGATACAGTAAATCCATAAATCCGATCAAATCAATAAAGCAGTAAATCCATAAAGCAGTAAATCCGTATGTCAATACAGTAAACATGCATTCAATACAATAATACTGAACAAGTACAATCAACTGGCTATGTTGCTGTTGTAGAATCCATATTGTTGTTGTAGATATCCATACGTCTTAAGAGGAATCTATCACCTTCTAACGGGGTCATAAAATAGCTGAAAATTTACAAGCACGAGCTTGCCGTTAGAAAACATCTTCAAACACAAATAAATGCATGACTCCAAAAACTAGCCAATGAATCCCTTTTAGAAAAACTAGAAGCCTGAGTAAGTGAGCAGTCCAGAGGAAATGATTCAGAGACATAGCCTAAGCGTTCCCCAGTGGCCTCCACAGTCAATGCCACAGGGCATGCAGTTAGACACAGCTGGATAAGGAGGGCCACTAATTGACAAATCCATTAATGATCACGTATCATGGGCTATTGAACTTATTTTACATTGATTATTAGCAACAACCAAACTCGTAAAAAATAAAGAATGAAAAAAGAATCAGAGGTAGCTGAGAGTTCCAATGTTCACACTCAATGGTACGAAATAACTCATCTCAACCAAAGGGCAGCGATCAGGTCAGCCAAGTAAGGTAGACAAGACAACACTATCCATTTATAATCATGTTTCAGGAAAGGAAACTTATTTCATATTGGCTACGGAAACAAACTGAATTATGATAGCAGATAAATTATGTGACAAAATTTCTCTCAGAGCTCAGTTCATATAATATGGTAGTTTGAACTACTTCAAAACTTTTGTAGAGAAAAAATCTTTGAACCTCCCAGATCATAAAATTTAGATTATCTTTCTCTATTCGAAAATATGTACCATGAGATTCATAATTTAGACAGTTATATAAGCCACAGTGACAACAAATAGAAATTGTTGTGCCATATTAGCAGATTGAAATTAAAAAAAATATTCTACCTCGAAAAAAACATGAAAAAAAGAATACCTACTAATATAAATTGATCTCAATTTTCTTAAAAATAAAACTAACGATCCTTCCACCTGCTTTTGATCACTACAATTCAAACACAACAACCATGACGCCAGAGAACACGAGAAGGAGAAACAACCTGCTCTAAAAACCCCTCTCTGCGCCATCTCCTCCCAGAACCGTAGAATCGCAAGGGCCCACTCCCGTAGGCCAAAGCCGACGCTAAGTATCCTGCCAAAAAGCGTCCGGCTTCCATCGACATTGCAGCCTTCGGCGCCACCAGCGAAATCTGTCTTTCGATGTGCGCTCCGATTTCCGAATTTTCGGCCAAGTTGGAAGCAGACGCTGGGTTGCGAGGCTAGCTGGACCGAGGCGGTGAGGTTGTCGCCTTGAGAATAAGCCTCTCACTAAGGAGCCGAGGAAAAAGCTAAGCAGAAGAAAAAGCAAGCGGTCACTTTTAAGAAGACGATCCAACTCCAAGTCTCCAACAGTCGCTAGGAATTTTTACTCATTTATCTTAAAAAATAAAAAAGGATTACTACCTTACTACTTATAATATTATTTAAATATCTAATCCTTAAAATTTTAATATTTCATATTTTACCCTCAGGCTACAACTGATATTTTAATTTCCTAGTCACTAATGTTCACTCTATAAGCTATAAACTTAGTCATTTTATTATCATATCAATATTTGGACTTTATAGATAGACATAAAATTATTAAAATTTTTTAATATTAAATATGAGAAATAATACCAATATAAAAATGATAGTAAATAAAAATCCCTCAATAAATTATTACACAGTTAATTACCTATTTTATGTAATTACATTAATTAAAAAACAATAATTATGTTTGCAATTAAAAATTAGCAATTTCAGTAAAAAGTAATTATAACCTTTTATATAAAAAAATTAAAATATTAATGCAAGAGTTAAACGGATATTGCCAGAATCTAATTACAGTATAAAAAATTATTGATCATTAAGTTTAGATCACACGTGCTACTCCACCCCCGTGTTAGCAGGAAAAATAAGCTACAAATTTTGATTTTTATTTTACTAAAATGAGTAAAAAACTGCCAATGAAAAAATGAGATGTAGACTTATTTCATATATTAGTATATATTCTTTTTTGTTTATATTCTTATTTGCATAAAAAAAAAACAAATATATATGCATTCAGCATTTTCATCTTGACCACTTTATTACAAACATAAAAGTGTAATAAGAAATAATCTTTATACTTTTTTAAAGGAATATTTCAATTATACTTCCTGTAAAGCAAATTTATAACAAACACAAAAACAAAGATCTGCTTTGTTTTCATTTTTCTGGGATGGTCTGAAAGCAAACCGTTAAAACACTTCATTGGAACTTCTTTTCAATGGCTGGAGCAAGGTTTCTATTAAACTAAGCCATTCCATGCCACTCTGGAAGTGTATTGTGCCTGTATTGAAATAAATAATGGCCTCAGTTTTTTACGTGAGGGCTGGGAATCTCCTAGTTTTTTGCTGCCTCTCACAGGCCGTAAGGTGGATAAATTAATCTGCGCGCAATCGAACGTTGTCCGTAACCAACCAAAGAATTGCGCCCACTCACCCTTTCACTCGAATTCGCCTCAGTACCGCTTGAGCTCCCGCATATTCTGGTTTGTCTCGAACGACATTCTGCATCCGCTCCAATCCACACAGAACAACCTTCTCGAGGGTTGAGATGGCGATTCTTTACTTCAGTTCTGGATCATTGTTCTGTGCAACTTAGAAACAAGAACATGCCTAATGCCTTTTCGATAGATTTTTCTGTGTTGGAGCCCTACAATGGCTTTTTTGGTGGGTGTTTGTATAAAAGATCTCATACTTTCTTTCAAGTACGTTGTCCTTTTAAGTGGAGCTAGCGTCATTCCCCCCTTTTCTGAAACCACATTTGTAATATTTTTTACTATGATGGAATGACTTAGACTTAGCCTCCTTACTCATTTCCAAAAAACATAACGTCAAATATCTTCATGAAATCCTAAAATTGAAATAATTGCGGATAAGTTGGGTACAATTGTGAGATGTTAACTTCAAGGTCATCATATGTGATATCGATTGGATTTGCTTTCTTTCTGCTTACTTTAAAACAACTTCCTAATTACAAAAAATTTAAATTTTTTACTAAGAAGTTAGTTTAAGAAGCAATATAAAACCGTCCCAAACGGAAGCCTAAGTTTAGGATAAATGCCAGAGACAACTTTCTAATTATTCTTATTTTTCATATAGCGATCAGAATATTCATTGGCTATGTTTTCTTATTGCTTTCTTACTATTTTTTTATTAATCTCTACAGTGAAAGCCAATTTTTAGTAAAAAATCGCCTTAATGAAGTTGTTTCGCCATAGCAACTTCCATAACAAACTTTATAAAATTACAACAATGTCCGTAAACAAAATCTTTAAATTATTGCGCAATCAGGTGGCCAATATACTAAAGACCTTCAAAGCAATCAGATGTATAAAAAAGTGACTGCCAGGATTATATGGAAGGCAAATGAAAAAGCCTTTAAATGTAAGGCTACTAACATTTAAAGTGATAGCAATTGAAAAGAAGGGTCTGCTCTGTTGTGAAGAAGACCAAGTTGCTCCTTATCCCATTCTCAAGGTGAGAATTGATGGCTCTTTTCATTTTTCCTTGTGACAATCGCCAAGCTATTAGCATTTAAGGTTAGTGAATATAAGCTCTGCGCTCCTTTCCTTATCACCGTGTAAAGTTGAAGAAGGGCTTGGTGGTTAATGACATATGTCATATTTAGTAACTTATATAAATTTGATTTATTTATTGCAAAATTTTAAATTTATAAACATGGAAAAAATTAGTGGATAAAAAGGTATCTCAATAAAGCCTTAAACTTAATATAATAACAAAATAAAAATCCCCTTTTATAAAATTACATATATCTCATCATGCATCACAAATTATCTTCAAAATTAACCTCTCATATCATAAGAATAAATTTTATGGGTGGGCCACCTATAGAGGGTTCCGCACATGGATGCAGGCGTCAAATGTTTATATGAATTGAGATCAAATTCATTGGACCGCCAGATTAAGCGGTCGGATGTTTGTTTGGTTGAGTTTTGCATTTGTACGCCATTTATATGTCTCATAAATTCCTCTCCAAATTATCCCACATATTACAAAATTGATAAATTTGATTAATCCTCCTATACACAAATATTTATAACCTTACAAAATTATTAAAGGCACTTAACATATAATTTTTAAACAAACAAGCAAACATTTCAATCAAAACAATCCAACTATCATGAAAAAATCAAAACATTAAAAAAAATTTAGCATAATAATAAATGGAAAAATATTTGTTTCATCTCAACTCTCTCTCCAATCGAAAACAAAGGTATTTCGTTCAGGTTACCTGACGTAGAGCTACATCAGGGCTTATAACTATTGTCGTCAGTGCACTTAGCCCTTTAACCCCTCGCTACGGCCCGACGACCTGATTCCGGACCAAATTCGGGATTACTATGTTCGCGTCATTGCTCAGTATTTGCTCCGAATTTAGCTAGGTATACTCAGTATCTGTTTTGGCAATAAAGAGAAATACCGCTCTGTGAAGACTCAAATATCACGCGAATACCTAAAAGAACGTCAGTATTGCTGCGGTATTCGTCTCTCGACATAATGTATGTTTTCATTTTTGTCGAATGCAAAATCGACTCAATACATAGCATACACGAGCTACCAAACTCTCCCGTGGACCGTTCCGGGTTGGCATCTCGATCGACGGCGTCAGCGCGTAAATCAGAGTATAGTGCACAAGTTGCCCGAAGCATATTTCATTTAACATGACAGCTGACTTTTAGCTTCTCAATACGCTACTAACCACTTCACTTCGCATTTCGCTCTCCTGTCTCTTCCTGACCTACATCTTAGTTGTAATAGCTTGTTGGTTGACATCTAACTTATTGTTACATAGCTTATTACTCTACTTCCCGTACCAATGACTCTAATGTGAGCAATTTTAGCTTTCTATTTTAAGAATTCTTTCATTATTCAATTAATTGCTTTCAAGGCTCGTCTTCTATGGTACTACTTTAAAATTCCATTTTTACTTTCAAGGTGTCATCTATTTTTTACTTTTATGTCCATCAATAGTTGAATATATTATCCAAAAAAAAAATTTCTTTTTAATAGCATTATATATAAATTAATGGTAAGATTAAATTATCATCCAATAAAATATAGCTTAAAAAAATAAATTATGCTAATATCATTATGATTGATACACCACAATATGGACCCTAACATTTTACAACACAAGTGAATCAATAATCTTTGATATATTGTTAATATTTTGTTATTGGAGAGTTGAAGAGAGACCCACCATCACATTTTCCCTCTATGAGATTGATCAAATAAATATAGATTTAAGCATTCTTCAATTTTTAGAAAGTATTTTAAAAGATTAAATATAATATATCATTCTCTGAGACTTTAAGAATCAGATGCCACTCAGAAAATTCACAGAAGGATATTTAAATAAGCAAGAAACATGAAGGTTGGAGGAATTTTGAAACTTGTGGGAATTAACTGAGATAGTGTAGTGTTATTATCCAAAGAACACTTACTGACAAGAACTTAAAAACCTGAGGGAGTTTCCATTATGTATAACTATTTGAAAGAATAAATTTTCTAATGGTAGGTTTATGTGTTGAGATCTCGTCCCTTACTTGTTCCTCTCTGAATTGGATTTCCTCACCAGGATCGGGCCAGGACGATATTGAGGATCGTCCAGGCCGAATCAGTGCATTGAAAAACGGCTGATTTTGGAGTGTTTCTGGAATGATTTCTGGACGGATCATCCGGTCCATTGATGTCGGCGATCAGTGCTGGCAAAAAATCCCGAGAGCCAATTGGGTTTTGTGGCAAATTAATTATCGGGCTGAAATATCGTCCCATGGACGATTGGATTTTGTTCAATATACGTCCTGGACGATGTGTCTGATCGGCCGGCCGATCAGGCTTTGATGTATAGCAAAATCGCTCGTTTTGAGAAGAGAGGAAGATATTTTATAAAACGAAAAATTCTGAGGAGAGAGAAAGAGAAAGAGAAAGAGAAGAAAGCCTCATTTTCGGAGGCCCCGCTGAGTCGCTTTTCCGTCCGCGCCTAGCTGTTGGGAGAAAAGTGTTTATAATCTCCTCGTGGTAAGGCTCCGAACAATTTCTTTTTTCAGAGATATTTGAGTTTTGATTGTGTTGTGGCCTGTTTTGTGTTTCGTCAGTCGAAATTTCGCGGAACACCCGGGGTTTTTGTATTGACACAACTTTCAAACCACCGCACAACTTTAATATAGTTATTAGATACGAATATTCTACACGTTTGATTCTTTCTGGAACGATTTTCACCACAGTTATTTTTGGGTTCTAAGCCGATTTTTATGACTAATAGAAAAAATATCATGATGTTATTGATATTGATTCAGTAGGGTAAATAGTCTTATATTATTGTCGTGAACGTCTAATTGTAATTTGGGGGTGCACATCGCTGACTTTCTCTACGGATTTTGCTGTAAATTTGATAGATCTGCTGTTACGGCTAGCCGAAATTTCATACGATTTCGAATTTTCTGAGATTGATAGATTAAATTAAGATATGAAATGTGAATATTATATAATTGCGTTTAAAATTGACTATTGAATTGATTATTGATTGCATTATTGATAACATAAGGAACACCAAGTGGAACCCTGTTTTGAACGTTAGTTGGAGATTGATTGACTTGTACAAGGATGGTGGGCCGACGGGCTTTTCTTTAACATTGATTATGGAATATGAGGGAGTCATGAAGGAGTCTTATAGATATTGCCTCGAACGGCCAATAGAAGTTGAGACCTCTTTTTTTATTGAAACCAACGTATG